>NC_083354.1:137324385-137624385 GCF_030254825.1 Meriones unguiculatus
ATTGTGGTACATATACACAATGGAATACTACTTAACAATTAAAAACAAGGAAATCATGAAATTTGTCCGCAAATGGTGGAATGTAGAAAAGATCATCCTGAGTGAGGTATCCCAGGAGCAGAAAGACACACACGGTATATGCTCACTTATAAGTCAGTACTAGACCTATAAAATAGGATAAACATAATAAAATCTGAATACCTAAAGATGATAAACAAGAAAGAAGACCCTGGTTAAGATGATCAATCCTCACTTAGAAAGACAAATGGGATAGACATTGAAAGTAGAAGAAAACAAGTGACAGGACAGGAGCCTGCCACAGAGGGCCTCTGAAAGACTCTACCTAGCAGTGTATCAAAGCAGATGCTGAGACTCATAAGCAAACCTTCAGCAGAGTTCAGAGAATCATATGAAAGAAGGGGGAGTTAGTATGACCTGGAGAGGACAGGAACTCCACAAGATCCAAATTTATCAGGGCAGAGGGGTCTTTTATGAGACTGTTTTTCCAGCCAAGGACCATGTATGGATATAACCTAGAACCCCTGCTCAGCTGTAGCCTATAGTAGTTCAGTATCCAAGTGGGTACCCTAGTAAGGGGAACAGGGACTATTTCTGACATGAACTCAATGGTTGGCTCTTTGACACCCCCACACACAAGGGAGGAGCAGCCTTGCCAGACCACAGAGGAGGACATTGCAGCCAGTCCTGAAGATACCTGATAAGCTAGGGTCAGATAGAAGAGGAGGAGGACCTCCCCTGTCAGTGGACTTGGAAAGGGGCAGGGAGGAAATGAAGGAGGGAGAGTGGGATTGGGAGGTAAAGAAGGAGGGGGCTACAGTTGGGATACAAAGTAAATAACCTGTGATAACTATAAAAAATAAAAATTATTTTAAAAGAAGTTAAAAAAGAGTTTTATTCATTTCTTTCTCTTGTTTGATTGTATTTTCTTGTATTTCCTTATGGAATGTATTCAATTGTTTATCTGTTTGATTGTATTTTCCTGTATTTTTTGAGAGATTTATTTTCTCCCTTTAAGGCTTTTATCATTTTCATAACCTCAGATTTAAATTTTTTCTTATGTTTCTGGTGTGATAGTATCTCCAGGGCTTGCTGTCGTAAGACAAACAAAAAAGGGGAACTGTAGAGAGCTGTGGAATGCTATGCCTTAAAGATGGAGCTGGTTTCCACCTTCCACCTTCCCGATGGTGAGTGCCCTGGGGGCAATGGTCTCCTGAACCTACTCAGACCTCGGACACCACCCACTGCTAGTTCTAGAACTGATGCAGGATGTTCCAACAAGGGAGTTAAAGCTTCTCATAATATTTCCTATAAGCCCACACCTGTTTGTTTATATCCCCCATTTTTATTCATTATTAGCCAGATAGAGCCAAGTAATTGTGGTAATGATACTTGCTTTTTTGCCCAATGCTGGAATGCTAGTAAATTTAGGTATGCCCTGGTTACTCACATGCCTCGCTGGGTGCCTGTGCCCATTGATGCCCCTCACACTATGACTCTCTTCAGACAGAAAAGGGATCTTGGAACTACAGCCGCCATTGTTACTGCCATCTCATTGGTGGCTGTTGGAGCTACCACCGGGGCATTAGCCATGAGTCATACTGGGCAGACTGCTCAGACCCTGAATAATCATTTAGCCAATGTAGCTCATGCCTTAGTTGTACAAAAAGGAATTAATGCTCAACTAAAAGGAAGCTTGATGGTGTTCAATCAGAGGATTGACCTTGTGCAGGAGCAAATTGATACCCTATGGCAAATCGCTCAACTTGGCTGTCAATGAAAATATGCTGGACTTTGAGTCACTAGCATATAACATGAGAATTTTTCCTGTGCTGCAAATCTGTCTAAACAATTGTCGAGCTATATTTTAGGTAATTGGACTAGAGAATTCGATACTACGATGGAGCAGCTGAGAGTGGCCATTGTCACAGTAAATTCTACCAGAGTGGACGCAGGACTAGCCACAGGATTATCAACATGGATTGCTGCAGCCATGAATCACCTGAAGGAATGGGCGGGCATGGGAGCATTAGCAGGCCTTCTGGTGTTGGTCACCTTGGTTTGCCTGTGGTATATATGCAAGATTAGAGTCTCACAACAGCGTAATGCAGCCATGATCATTCAGGCCTTTACAGTCATTGAAGCAGGACAGTTTCCCCAAGCATGGTTGGCTACCATAAAAAGCTAAAATGTTACGCTCAGGATGCGAGGCTAAGCACTGCACTCAGGGTCAGCCGCTTTGGACCCAGAGAAGAGCATGTCTGATCGCATGTGGGTTGATGCCCCAGGTTCCGCCTCTGTGAAAAAGGTATCGGACGGGTCTGATGACACCTAAATGAACATCAGTACAAAGTCCCAATTTATTTCTAATATCAGGGATCAGACCTCTACTCTTGCCTGATGCGTCTAGAAACACTTAAAGAAATGTTAATGTCCTTAGTCATCAGGGAAATTCAAAATCAAAATGACCCTGAGATTTCAGCTTATACCCATCAAAATGGATAAGGTCAAAAATTCAAGTGACAATACATGCTGGAGAGGATGTGGAGAAAGGGGAACTCTCCTCCATTGCTGGTGGGAATGTAAATTTGTACAACCACTTTGGAAATCAGTCTGGTGCCTCTCAGAAAATTAGGAATAGTGCTACCTCAAGATCCAGCTTTACCACCCCCAGGCATATATCCAAAATATGCTCAACTATACAACAAGGACATGTGCTCAACCATGTTTGTAGCAGCTTTATTCATAATAGACAGAATCTGGAAACAAACCAGATGTCTCTCAAATGAGGAATGGATACAGAAATTGTGGTACATTTCCACAACGGAATATTACTCAGCATAAGGAATAAAAATAAGGAAATCACGAAAATTGCAGGCAAATGGTGAGAACTAGAAAAGATCATCCTTAGTGAGGTACTCCAGAAGCAGAAAGAAACACATGGTATATACTCACTTATAAGTGGATATTAAAAATATAATTCGGGGGTCTGGAGAGATGGCTCAGAGGTTAAGAACACTTGCTGTTCTTTCAAAGGATCTGAGTTCGAGTACCAGCAACCACATGGTGGCTTATAACCATCTATAGTGAGATCTGGTGTGCAGGCAGAATGCTATGTAAATAATAAATAAATTTAAATATATATATATATACACATATATATATATTTGGATAGACATATTAAAATCTGTACACTTAAAGAAGCTAAGGAAGAAGGACAACCCTGGGTAAGATGATCAATCCTCATTCAGAAAGGCAAATGGGATGGATATCAGAAGAGGGAGAAAACAGGGAACACGACAAGAGCCTACCACAGAGGGCCTCTGAAAGACTCTACCCAATAGGGTTTTAAAGTAAATGCTGAGACTTAGGAAATCTTATGAAAGAAGAGGAAGATAGAAAGACCTGGAGGGGACAGGAACTCCATAGGAGAGCGACAGCATCAAGAAATCTGGGCACAGGGTTCATTTCTGAGACTGATACTCCAAAGAAGGACCATGCCTGGAGGTAACCTAGAACCTCTACACAGATGTAGCCCATGGCATTTCAGTGTCCAAGTGGGTTTCCTAGAAAGAGGAACAGGGGCTATCTCTGGCATGAACTCAGAGGCTGTCTCTTTGATCACACCCTCCCCCCACCCTCCTCACCCCTCCACCCTTGGGGAGAGAGCAGCCTTTCCAGGCCACAGAGGAAGACAATGCAGCTAATCCTGATGAGACCTAATAGGCTAGGGTCAGATGGAAGGGGAGGAGGATCTTCCCTATCAGTGGACTTGGGAAGGAGCATGGTTAGAGAAGAGGGAAGAAGGGTGGGATTGGGAGGCGACAAACTGTGATACAAAATGAATAAATTTTACTTAATAAAAAATAAGACTTTTTCTATTGTGCATTTCTCTGAGCACTTTTCTTTGTGTTTTCTCAGATGCTTACATAAAATATCTTATTCTTAAAAATCTGTTTTACACCAATAGCAGCTAATTTAAGCCAGATTTAAAAAAAAAAAACAACCTATATTTTCACTCCAGTAATGCATATTCTATTATTGATGAAATGATTTGCATTATTTTATATTATGTGTTTAAGATATTTGAGTTGAGGTCTGCCTGGTCTACAAAGCAAGTACAGGACTGCCAAGGACACACAGAGAAACCTTGTCTGAGAAACAAAGCAAAACAAAAAGAAATGTCAGTTGTAATTTTAATGCTATTATCCTTAAGTCATACTACAGTTGACAATGCTTTGTATATTACAATTACAATAGCCGAGTACAAATGATTTGAATATATAATTACATTTACTAGTAATATTTACACTTTCATATGTTTTCATATTACTAATTAGCAGATTTTATTCACAGTTCGAACCTCTGTTAGTACTTCTTGCAAGTCAGGTCAAATCATGATGGCCTCCTTCAGTTCATTTTTGAATAGAAAAGCTTTTCTTCCTTCATTTTTGAAGGATAACTTCATTAATTATAGCAGGTTTTGACTGAATTACTTTTCAACATTGTGAATGTACCATTCTACTCATTGTCTTCAAAATGTTGGCTGAGAAACACATTGATCATCTCATGGGACTATCTCATGTAATAGGTTGCTTTCTATTGCTTCTTTCTAGGTTTGCTTTTGTTTCTCCTCTAACTGGACAGTTTTCTCTGAGATCACAGTTTATTTTGTGATTCATCAATTCTACTGTTGAAGCTCTTTGTTAATGTCATCATTTCCCTCATTGTATTTTATCCTAGAATTTATATTTTAGTGTTAGTATTATTTTTAGCTCTTGTTTGAGCATGTTACAACTATATGTTTGTCTTCTCAATACTGAGTTGTCTTATTTGGAGTCTCCCTTAGCTTGTTGAACCTGCCTACAAAATCATTTAACCCTTGTCAGAAATGTCTCTGATTTTTATTTCTTTGGGTTGATTGTTGTAAAATTATGTAAAATTGGCAGTGGTGTGTTTTCCTTAATTTGTAATGTGTTCCTTGAAGTGTTTAATTTGTTTTTATATTTACTAATTTTCTCAAGAAAAGAAAAGCATTCCCTCAATCAGCCAAATTAATGTCTCTGTGCTTAGAATTTTTCCATGAATATACCTACTCTAATCTCATTTCTTCTTGAGAAAGGGGGGGATATTAAAATTAGATATCTCATCTTGATCCTACAAAGCTATCCTGTTTGGTGATTAAAACAGAATTAAAGATTCTTTTGCATTTAAATAGATTGGAACTTCTGCTGGACCTCACATCCAGAGTTATATATTGGACCAGTATCTTATTATGTTGTTTAGCCTGCTTTTAAGAAAGCAAAGTAACAGCAAACCTTACTCGCCTTGGATTTCTCATGTGATCATCTTTTACAGTCAAAGCTAATGGGTAGTTGCAACCTTAAATTATGTATTCTTCAATGGCACTCTCTCACAAGCAATTAATTTTTGTATGCATGTTGTGGGAATAAATGCTGAAAACAGGAGTAGATTAAAAACAACTTTATGGATAACATAACCACCAAAAATGCATGAAAAAACATGAATATTTCGCTAACATTTGTTTTTTTATCTTGGTCAGTTGAGACAATTAAAGTCATTGATTTAATCCCTTGTAAGACTATGTTAAAGATTTCTACAAAGTACCCTGCTTTCCTTTCCCATGTGTGAGTTTCTCTGATGTTTACAGTTCATTTCTAGGTCCATGCCTATGTGTGTGTACAAAAAAGAGGAACATAGACACAAGGACAGAGTCGCACACAACAGCTTTGAGCATCCCCAGATTCAGATCCATAGAAATGATGGAATTCACAGTGAGAGATAAGTAAAGAAGTCAAATCTGAGCTTGTTCCACTTGTTGCAAAATTGCTCCAAGAATAGGTGTTTATAATTTCTTTTCTTTAAGGGGACCTACACATACTCTTAGTGTTGTGTTGCAGTTTCCTCCAAGGTTAAAGCCTTGGAGGGAAGCTGTTTTGTTTTTGAGCTATAGAAAGTATTCTTATCTTTCTTTTTAAATTTTATTTATTTTTGTATTAATTACAGTTTATTCACTTTGTATCCCAGCTGTTGTCCCCTCCCTCATTCCCTTTCAGTTTCTCCCTTCCTCTCTCATCTTCTCCCATGCTCCTCTCCAAGTCCACTGAGAGGAGGGGTCCTCTGCCCCTTCCATCTGACCCTAGCCTATCAGGTCTGATCAGGACTGTCTGCATTGTCCTCCTTTGTGGCATGGTGAGGCTGATCCCCGCTTAGAGGGAGGTGATCAAAGAGCCAGGCATTGGAAGGAGGACCCTGGGTAAGATGACCAGTCCTCACTCAGAAAGGCAAATGGGATAGACATCTGAAGAGGAAGAAAACAGGGAACAGGACAGGAGCCTATCACAGAGGGCCTCTGAAAGACTACCCAGCAGGATGTCAAAGCAGATGCTGAGACTCATACCTGAACTTTGGGCAGAGTGCAGGGAATCTTATGAAAGATGGGGGAGATAGAAATCCCTGGAGGGGACAGGAGCTCCAGAAGGAGAGCAACAACAGAACCAAGAAATCTGGGCCCAGGGGTCTTTTCTGAGACTGATTCTCAAATCAAGGACCATGCATGGAGATAACTTAGAATCCCTGAAAAGATGTAGGTCATGAAAGCTCCGTCTCCAAGTGAGTTCCCTATTAAGGGAAAGAGGGAATGTCTCTGACATGAACTCAGTGGCTGGCTCTTTTTTTAATGTTTTACTCATTTTTATTTCAGTTTATTTGCTTTACATCCCTCCTCTCTTTGCAGTATTCCTTTTCTTCCTTCCCCCTTCCCCTCTTGCTTTCCCCCCAGAAAATGGGAAGCGTACCTTATCAACCCTCCCAGCACATCAAGTCACTTCAGGACTGAGCATAACCTCATCCCCTGACGCCAAGCAAGGCAGTGCTGCAAGGTGAAGTGATCCAAAAGCAGGCAATAAAGTCCATGTTAGAAACAGCTCCCCTAGCCCCTGCCTTCACTTGCCAGGTGCGTCATATGAAGACCGAGCCTCCCATTGGCCACATATGTGCAGGGGACCTGGGTCCAAATGATGCAGGCTTCTTAGTTGATGTGTCTGTCTCTGTAAGGCCCTATGGGGATGGGTTACTTGTCTCAGTTGATTGTCTTGTGGGGTTCCTGTCCCCTTGGGTTCCTTCCATCTTTACCCCAACAGTTACACAGGACCTCCGGACCTCTGCCCTGTTAGAAAACAGTTTACATGTATTTTGAAATAATTCTTTGGTGATAAAATCTATTGCATCAACAAATCAGAACATTTTGTGAATTTTTTTCATTTCTCTTGATATATTTCTTGTGCAGAATTTATGAAGACATTTCCAATAGAGTGTACAAAATTTTGGCACTCAGTTTCCCATTTAAAACTGGTATCTCTATAAATAAGAAAATGAAGGAATAATTGATGATAATAAAGCTGCAAAACAAAATTACTTAAGAGTCACTGAACTTTAGCATGTGTGATATGCTATAGAGGTGGTAGGATGTTATTTTGAAAACTATTAGGCTCAAAACTCATGCTGGAAATTAATGACTGTTATGATATTTTAAAAGAAGGTGCTCAAAGAACAGAGTGTATTAATGATGTTTTGAAATCTTGTTAATTATGGGATTAATATTCCACAGAAAGGACAAGTTCATGATGTTCATACTACCCTCATTCCTTCCTATCTGTTCCCCACCTACATGGGATGAAGCAAAATTAAGGCCTCCTCCAGTTGTGCTCTTGGGCTCTCCAGTTTCTGGAGCTGTTTTCAATTTCTGAGAGCAGGGGCTGTCTCTGACATTGTTCTGCCCAGTTCATGAATCCCAAAAGACCAGGAATAAACTGACTCCGCTGTAAATACATGAGGTTCTTTTTATTGTAAATTACAAGCTGCAGCTTGGGCCCACACCCCCCACTGCTGAAGCTGTGGGAGCTGAGTGTGCCTTGCTCAGGTTAGTTGGGTTATTTAAAGATTCTGGTCCATCCCAGCATGCCCAAGGCAGGGGTGATTCCTGCCTGGCAAGCATCTTTTGGTCAAAATGCTATATTTTGAATTGATTGGCTATAGGAAGGTCCCCAGACCATAATGACCTGGTGTCCCTCCCTAGGGGGATGGGCCAGTTTCCTAGCAACTGTATCTCTAGTGGGTGGGGAAAGAACACAGTGAGGCAGTCCTTACCCTCAGGGCATTACTAGACTTCTCCATCCACCTAGTTCAGGCCTTAATTAATAATAGCTGCTAATTTTTAATCTTTTGGTCTCTCAACATGAACTCAGTGGCTAGCTCTTTGATCACCTCCCCCTGAGGGGGAGGGGGAGGGGGAGCAGCCTTACCAGGCCACAGAGGAAGGCAATCCTGATGAGACCTGATAGGCTAGAGTCATATGGAAGGGGAGGAGGACCTCCCCCTCATTGGACTGGGGGAGGGGCATGCAAGAAGAGGGAGGAAGGGTAGGATTGGGAGGGACTGAGGGAGGGGGCCACAGCTGGGATATACAGTGAATAAATTGAAATAAATAAATAAATAGATAAACCAAATTATAATGTCTTCTATGTTCTGTTGCAGTAGCAGAAAATTGACTACAATACGAAGATTTTCACAAGACCTTAATTCTAGAAATTTGTTATCTCGCTGATAATGCACACAAAATATACAGAGTTGTTTACAGTTGTGCATAATCAGTGTACTGTAAGGAGGGATAATCAGGGCCATAACTTGGCAATAAGTAGGTTACAAATGGTGCACTAGAATTATGTGCACTAGAATTTATGTTCTTTCATTTTTGTTTAATTTATTTAAGAAGTATGAGTTAAGTGTATTGTATTTGTAAGACATAGCTATATGAACTAGAGAAATCTCATAATAAAACTAAAATACTAGAACTAAATTGTTTCTCTTTTTTACCTCTCTTTTACTCTTTCTCTCTCCCTTCTGTTACTGTTCTCACTTCTGTTTCTCAGCAGAAGGCAGATTTAAGTGCATCTCAGAATGAATGACCAATATCATTACTATGGAAAAAGAACTCACAGTTTCTAGGTAAAAAACACAGAATCAGAAAAGTATTCTCCTCTCTCTCTATATATATGTGTGTGTGTGTGTGTGTGTGTGTGTGTGTGTGTGTGTTACATAAACTTAAAAAGGAATTTACTACTTAGATTTGTGCCATATGGTAGAGTGTGAGAAAGAAGATAAGCTTATCAATGTTGAGCTTCAAAACTAGAAATGAGAATGGGCATCAACCCACAGATCATCTCTGTTACCCCAGCAGACCCAGACCCAGTCCCTTGGGCTTGAACTCAGGACTGCAACTGAACAACAGCTACAGGCTCCTTCCCCTTCCCACCATGTCTCCTGTGGCTCCCACAAATCATGCCCTCCTGACCTCTTTCCCCATGTCTCAGACTCCAACTCATAGAAAATGAATATATCAGTCAAAGAAAATGTTAAGCTTAATTCTTTTTTTATACACAAAGCATCCAGTAAATCTTGGACACTATGAAAATACAAAACTTAGGAATAATAGCAATAGAGGAAGGAGAAGAATCGCAGCTCAAAGTCCAACAAAATATTTTCAACAAAGTCATAAAAGAAAAATTTCCAAGACTAAGAAGATGCTTATAAAGATACAAGAAGCACACAGAACACCCAGTAAATTAGACCAGAAAAGAAAGTCTCTATGTCACATTATAATCAAAACACTTAACATACAGAACAAAGAAAGTATATCAAAAGCTTCATATTATAGAATAGCAGAGAAACACTTTAAGAAATGCTCAACCTCCTTAGTCATCAGGGAGATGCAAATCAAAATGACCCTGAAAACCTTACACCCATCAGAATGGCCAAGATCAAAAACTCAAGTGACAACACATGCTGGAGAGGATGTGGAGAAAAGGGAACCCTCCTCCATTGTTGGTGGGAATGTAAACTTGTACAACGACTTTGGAAATCAATTGGTGCTTTCTTGGACAATTAGGAATAGTGCTTCCTCACGATCCACCTATACTACTCCTAGGCATATATACAAAATATGCTCAAGTACTCAACAAGGACATTTGTTCAATCATGTTTGTAGCAGCTTTATTCATAATAGCCAGAACCTGGAAACAACCCAGATGTCCCTCAAGCGAAGAATGGAGAATAAAGAAACTGTGGGGGACAATGCGGGGAGCCAAGATGGCGGCGCAGGGAAAATAGTGCGTCTGAGGAGCAGGACAGCACTTTCCATGCAGAGACCAGGAGACTGAACTCGGGGCCCTGAAACTACATCGATCTTGTTTCCCAGGTGAGGGGAGGCTCCCACGGCGTGGGAATCAGTCGGATCCACTCACGGCTACCCAGCCAGAACCCGGAAGAAATCCCAGGTAACGCAGGCTTTGGGTCTCCGGGCTGGAGCCCCAAGCGGGCATGTCCCAGCCACTTTCCCAGGCTGATCCGTTGGCACAAGGGTACCTGAGACTGGGAGTCCCAGTCGTGGGGGGACCCACGGGGAAGCAGGGTTGCGGGTCTGATCACAGATCACCCAGTCTCTCCCCAGAAGGTCTCTGCCGCCATCACAGCCGAGCTCCTGCCTCGCGCAGAGAGTTTTGCGCTCAGCTCAGCGGTACAGACAAGCTGTGCGCCCCAGTACAACAGGGACTGGGAACCCCTGTCCGGAGACGACCCCACAGAGAAGGAAGAAACCGTGCTGCTGGGGTCACCTAGGGAAAGTCTAGCAGACTGCAGATTGCAAACAGACAGAACTGAGTGCCCCAAGACACCAGAGCAGTACTCACCCGCCACAGATTGCCACAGCTGATCACTAAATTTACAGCAAGAAACCCAGAAGGAGGGCAGCTGCCCCCAGGACTTCTCCCTGTGAGAGGAGAGCCCTCTTGACTAATCAGGACCACAGTTACCACCCAGGTCTCTATGCCTGAGGTGAGCTGTAGCAACTCCTGAAAAACACCAGACATCCAGGGACTATACCCAAAAAGCTGAGAAGGCTTCCTTGAGGAAAAACCATCTTCCTGCCAAAAGGATTCTCTACACTACAACAGTCCAGGAACAACAAGAAACTAAATTCAAACAACTAAGATAGCCCAATGGGTAGAGGACAGCGTAAAAGTTCGACCAACAAAAGCCAGAGCATTGTGGCATCTCCAGAACCCAGTTATCCAGGGGCAAATAGCCCTAGACACCCCAGCATAAATGAAATTCAAGGAGATGACCTAACATCTATGCTCAAGAAGATGATAACAGAGGAAACAAATAAAATACGAAAAGAACTAGAAGAAGCTGAAGCCAAAAAGTATGTGGCCTTTAGAGAGGAAATGCTTAAATAACTGAATGAAATAAAAGAAACAGTGGATTGTTCAAACAAACAGCTGAAGGAATTGACATGAAAATACAGTCAGACAGGGGAAGGAAACCAACAAAATAGCTCAAGACCTGAAGATAGAATTGGAAAAATTAAAAAAAAAACACAAATGGAAGAAATTGTGGAGAGAAAGAACTTAGGGAAGAAAGCAGGAACTACAGAGGTTAGCATAACCAATAGGCTACAAGAAATGGAAGAAAGAATCTCAGGTGTGGAAGATACAATGGAAGAAATAGATGTATCTGTCAAAGAAAATGATAAATCTAAAAAATTCCTGACACAGACCGTCCAAGAAATTCAAGACAACATAAAAAGACAAAACCTAAGAATAATAGGAATAGAGGAAAAAGAAGATTCCCTGCACCAAGGCCCAGAAAATATTTTCAACAAAATCATTGAAGAAAATTTCCCCAACTTAAAGGAGAGGCCAATAAGAATGCAAGAGGCCTATAGAACACCCAATAAATTAGACCAGAAAAGAAAATCCTCCTGCCACATAATAATCAAAACTGTAAGTATACAGAACAAAGAAAAAATACTAAAAGCTGCAAGAGAAAAAGGCCAAGTAACATATAATGAATGGCAAACCCATTAGCATCACACGTGACTTTTCAACAGAGACTATGAAAGCCAGAAGGGCCTGGACAGATATGATGCAGACCCTAAGAGAACACAGGTGTCAGCCCAGGCTACTATACCCTGCAAAACTCTCAGTCCTCATAGATGGAGAAAACAAGATATTCAATGACAAAAACAAATTTCAACAATACCTACAAACAAATCCAGCATTACAGAAGACATGGGAAGGGAAAATACAACCCAAGAAAGCTAGCTACATTCAAGAAAACACAGGAAATAAATAACCTCACTACGGTAAAACAAAAAGCAACCAAGCACACAACCGTATGACCACAGCCAACATCAAATTCAAAGGATCTAACAGCCACTGGTCATTACTCTCTCTCAATAACAATGGACTTAATTCTCCAATAAAAAGACACAGACTAAAAGAATGGATGCGTAAACAAAACCCAGCAATCTGTTGTATACAAGAAACACACCTAAATCACAAAGATAGACATTACCTGAGGGTAAAGGGATGGAAGACGGCTTTTCAAGCAAATGGACGCAAGAAGCAAGCAGGAGTAGCCATTCTAATATCTGATAAAATAGTCTTTCAACCAAAATTAATCAAAAGAGATGGGGAAGGACACTTCATACTCATCAAGGGAAAATTCCACCAAGAAGACATCACAATCCTGAACATCTATGCCCCAAATACAAGGGCACCCACATTTGTGAAAGAAACTGATAAAACTTAAACCACATATAGATCCCCACACACTAATAGTGGGAGACTTCAACACCCCACTCTCAACAAAGGACAGGTCAACTAAACAGAAATTAAACAAAGAAACAATATCTCTAACAGAGGTCATGAATCAAATGGGCCTAACAGACATTTACAGAACCTTACACCCAAACACAAAAGAATTTACCTTCTTCTCAACACCTCATGGAACCTTCCCAAAATAGACCACATAGTTGGTCACAAAGCAAGCCTCAACAAATACAGGAAGATTGAAATAATCCCTTCTATCCTGTCGGATAACCATGGAATAACAACAGAAATAGCAAAAAGCCTACACATACATGGAAACTGAAAAACTTGCTACTAAAAGACAGCTGGGTCAGGGAAGAAATAAAGAAAGAAATTAAAATCTTCCTAGAACTCAATGAAAATGAAGACACAACATACCCAAACTTGTGGGACACAATGAAAGTAGTGCTAAGAGGAAAGTTCATATCACTAAGTGCCTTCAAGAAGAAATTTGAGACAGCACATTCAAGCAACTTAATGGCTCACTTAAAAACCCTAGAAAAAGAAGAAGCAGACACACCAAGAAGGAGCAGATGGCTGGAAATAATCAAACTCAGGGCTAAAATCAATCAATTGGAAACAAATATGCCTTAAAGATGGAGCTGGTTTCCGCCTTCCACCTTCCCGATGGTGAGTGCTCTCTGTCACGAACAACTCCACATTTGGCTAAGGCCGAGGATCTGGCTTGCTTCCATGTATGTGGACCTATCTGCATTGCCCCCGTGGCACGCCTGGGTTGGCTACCCAGAGGCTATTTAAGCTGTGGGCTGGCTTTCCCCGGGGTCCGAGGATTGTTCAATGTTCCTGAATAAACTGCATTGAAAAAAAAAAAAAAAAAAAAAAACCCTAGAAAAGGAAGAAGCAGACACACCAAGAAGGAGTAGACGGCTGGAAATAATCAAACTCAGGGCTGAAATCAATCAATTGGAAACAAATAAAACAATTCAAAGAATCAATGAAACCAAGAGCTGGTTCTTTGAGAAAATCAACAAGATCGACAAACCCTTAGCCAGGCTAACTAAAAGGCAGAGAGATACCACCCAAATCAACAAAATCAGAAATGAAAGGGGGGATATAACTACAGACACTGAGGAAATCCAAACAATCATTAGGACTTACTTCAAAAATCTATATGCCACAAAATTTGAAAATCTAAATGAAATGGACAATTTTCTTGATCGATTTGACTTACCAAAGCTGAATCAGGACCAGGTAAATCAACTAAATAGTCCTATATCCCCCAAAGAAATACAAGCGGTCATCAAAAGTCTCCCATCCAAAAAAAGCCCAGGACCAGATGGCTTCAGCGCAGAATTCTACCAGACCTTCAAAGAAGAGCTAACACCAATTCTCTTCAAACTATTCCACAAAATAGAAACAGAAGGAATATTACCAAATTCATTCTATGAAGCCACAGTCACCTTGGTACCTAAACCTCACAAAGACTCAACAAAGAAAGAGAATTTCTGGCCAATCTTCCTTATGAACATTGATGCAAAAATACTTAATAAAATACTTGCAAACCGAATCCAAGAACACATCAAAGATATTATCCACTATGACCAAGTAGGCTTCATCCCAGGTATGCAGGGGTGGTTCAATATACGGAAATCCATCAATGTGATCCACCATATTAACAAACTGAAAGAAAAAAAACCACATGATAATCTTCCTAGATGCTGAAAAAGCCTTTGACAAAATCCAACATCCATTCATGTTCAAAGTATTGGAGAGATCAGGGATACAAGGCACATATCTAAACATAGTAAAGGCGATATACAGCAAGCCTATAGCCAACATCAAACTGAACGGAGAGAAACTTAAAGCAATCCCACTGAAATCAGGGACAAGACAAGGCTGCCCACTCTCTCCATATCTCTTTAACATAGTTCTGGAAGTCCTGGCTAGAGCAATAAGACAGTTGAAGGAGATCAAGGGGATACAAATTGGAAAGGAAGAAATCAAAGTATCACTATATGCAGATGATATGATAGTATACGTGAGTGAACCCCAAAAACTCTACCAGGGAACTCCTACAGCTGATACACACCTTCAGCATAGTGGCTGGATACAAAATTAACTCAAAAAAAATCAGTAGCCCTCCTGTATACAAAAGACAAAAGGGCTGAGAAAGAAATTAGGGAAACAACACCCTTCACAATAGCCACAAATGACATAAGGTACCTCGGAGTAACCCTAACCAAGGAAGTCAAAGACTTGTATGAAAAAAATTTCAAATCTCTGAAGAAAGAACTAGAAGAAGATATGAGAAGATGGAAAGATCTCCCATGCTCATGGCTTGGTAGGATTAACATAGTAAAAATGGCCATCTTACCAAAAGCAATCTACAGATTCAATGCAATGCCCATCAAATTACCAACACAATTCTTTACAGACCTGGAAAGAAAAATTCTCAACTTCATATGGAATAACAAGAAACCCAGAATTGCTAAAACAATCCTCTACAATAAAAGATCTTCTGGAGGTATCTCCATCCCTGATCTTAAGTTGTACTATAGAGCAACAGTTTTAAAAACTGCATGGTACTGGCATAGGAACAGAATGGTGGATCAATGGAACCGAACAGAGGACCCAGAAATAAACCCACACACTTATGGACACCTGATGTTTGACAAAGACGCCAAAACCAGACAATGGAAAAAAGATAGCATCTTCAACAAATGGTGCTGGTCCAACTGGATGTCTACATGTAGAGAAATGAAAATAAATCCATACTTATCACCCTGCACAAAACTGAAGTCCAAGTGGATCAAAGACCTCAACATAAAACCAGACACATTAAATCGGCTTGAAATAAAAGTGGGAAATACCCTAGAACTCATTGATACAGGGGAAAACTTCCTGAACAGAACACCAACAGCACAGGCTCTAAGAGCAACAATCAATAAATGGGACCTCATGAAACTGAAAAGCTTCTGCAAATCAAAGGACACCGTCATCAAAACAAAGCGACCGCCCACAGATTGGGAATGAATCTTCACCAACCCTTTATCTGACAGAGGACTCATATCAAGTATATATAAAGAACTAAAGAAGCTGAAAAGCAGCAAACCAAGTAACCCACTTAAAAAAATGGGGAACAGAGCTAAACAGAGAATTCTCTGTAGAGGAATACCGAATGGCAGAGAAGCACTTAAAGAAATGCTCAACCTCACTAGCCATTAGGGAAATGCAAATCAAAACAACCCTGAGATTTCACCTTACACCCATGAGAATGGCCAAGATCAAAAACTCAAGTGACAACACATGCTGGAGAGGTTGTGGAGAAAGGGGAACCCTTCTCCACTGCTGGTGGGAATGTAAACTTGTACAACCACTCTGGAAATCAATCTGGTGCTTTCTCAGACAACTAGGAATAGCGCTTCCCCAAGATCCAGTCATACCACTCCTAGGCATATATCCAAAAGAGGCTCAAGCACACAAAAAGGAAATTTGCTCAACCATGTTTGTAGCAGTTTTATTTGTAATAGCCAAAAGCTGGAAACAACCCAGATGCCCCTCAACTGAAGAATGGATGTAGAAATTGTGGTACATCTACACAATGGAATATTATTACTCAGCAATGAAAAATAAGGAAATCATGAAATTTGCAGGTAAATGGTGGGATCTGGAAAGGATCATCCTGAGTGAGTTGTCCCAGAAGCAAAAAGACACACATGGTATATACTCACTCATATAGACATAAAACATAGGACAAACCCACTAAAACCTGTGCATCTAAAGAAACTAAGCAAGAGAGAGGACCCTAACTAAAATGTCCAATCCCCAACCAGAAAGGCAAAGAGGATGGACATCAGAAGAAGAAGAAAACAGGAAACAACCTAGGAACCTACCACAGAGGGCCTCGGAAAGCCTCTGCCTTACAGACTATCAAAGCAGATGCTAAGCCTGATGGGCAACTGTTGGGCAGAGTGAATGGAATTATATGTAAGAACTGGGAAATAGTAAGTGATGGAGAGGACAGGGTCTCCACAAGAAGAGCAACAGAACAAGAAAATTTGAACACAGGGAACTTCCCAGAGACTCATACTCCAACCAAGGACTATTCATAGAGATAACCCAGAACCCCTGCACAGATGTAGCCCAGGGCAGTTCAGAGTCCAATTGGGTTACATAGTAATGTGAAGAGGGACTGCCTCTGACATGAACTGACTGGCCTGCTCTTTAGTCACCTCCTCCTGAGGGGGAGCAGCCTTACCAGGCTATAGTAGAGGACAATGCAGCCACTTTTGATGTGAACTGATGGACTAAGATCAGAAAGGAGAGGAGAACCTCCCCTATCAGTGGACATAGGAAGTGGCATGCATGCAGAGGGAGGAGGGAGGGTGGGGTTGGGAGGGGAGGGAGGGGCTTATGGGGGGATGCAGAATGAATAAAGTGTAATTGATGAAAAATTTAAAAAATAAAGGGAAAAATAATTTAAGAACCTTAAATGACTTTCAAAAGTGGAGGAAAACATGGAGTTAGTCAATTTACATGGAGCACATCTCGCCCCTGGGGGCAATGGTCTCCTGAACCTACTCAGACCTCGGACACCACCTCTGCTAGTTCTAGAACTGATGCAGGATGTTCCAACGAGGGGGTTAAGGCTTCTCATAATATTTCCTATAAGCCCACACCTGTTTGTTTATATCCCCCATTTTTATTCATTATTAGCCAGATAGAGCCAAGTAATTGTGGTAATGATACTTGCTTTTTTGCCCAATGCTGCAATGCTAGTAAATTTACTAGCTGGTTACTCGCATGCCTCGCTGGGTGCCTGTTCCCATTGATGCCCCTCATGCTATGACTCTCTTCAGACAGAAAAGGGATCTTGGAATTACAGCTGCCATTGTTACTGCCATCTCATTGGCGGCTGTTGGAGCTACCACCAGGGCATTAGCCATGAGTCATACTGGGCAGACTGCTCAGACCCTGAATAACATTTTAGCCAATGTAGCTCATGCCTTAGATGTACAAAAAGGAATTAATGCTCAACTAAAAGGAGGTTTGATGGTGTTAAATCAGAGGATTGACCTCCTGTATGAGCAAATTGATACCCTATGGCAAATCGCTCAGCTTGGCTGTCAATGAAAGTATGCTGGACTTTGTGTCACTAGCATACAACATGAGAATTTTCCCTGTGCCTCAAATCTGTCTAAACAATTGTCTAGCTGTATTTTAGGTAATTGGACTGGAGAATTCAATACTACGATGGAGCAGCTGAGAGTGGCCATTGTCATCGTAAATTCTACCAGAGTGGACGCAGGACTAGCCACAGGATTATCATCATGGATTGCTGCAGCCATGAATCACCTGAAGGAATGGGTGGGCATGGGAGTGTTAGCAGGCCTTCTGGTGTTGGTCACCTTGGTTTGCCTGTGGTATATATGCAAGATTAGAGTCTCACAACAGTGTAATGCAGCCATGACCATTCAGGCCTCTATAGCCATTGGAGCAGGACAGTCTCCCCAAGCATGGTTGGCTACCATAAAAAGCCAAAATGTTACGCTCAGGATGCGAGGCTAAGCACTGCACTCAGGGTCAGCCGCTTTGGACCCAGAGAAGAGCATGTCTGATTGCATGCGGGTTGATGCCCCAGGTCCTGCCTCTGAGAAAAAGGTATCGGACGGGTCTGATGCTCTTTGGGTGGATGACACCTAAATGAACATCTGTACAAAGTCCCAATTTATTTCTAATATCAGAGATCAGACCTCTACTCTTGCCTGATGCGTCTAAAACAAAAAGGGGGAACTGTAGAGAGCTGCGTAATGCCGCGCCTGAAAGATGGAGCTGGTTTCCGCCTTCCACCTTCCCGATGGTGAGTGCTCTCTGTCACAAACAACTCCACATTTGGCTAAGGCCGAGTATCTGGATTGCTTCCATGTATGTGGACCTATCTGCATTGCCCACGTGGCATGCTGAGGTTGGCTACCCAGAGGCTATTTAAGCTGTGGGCTGGCTTTCCCCAGGGTCAGATGATTGTTCAAGGTTCCTGAATAAACTGCATTGAAAAAAAAAAAAAAAAAAAGAAAGAAAGAAACTGTGGTACATTTACACAATGGAATATTACTCAGCAATTAAAAAAAAAAAGGAAATAATGAAATTTGCAGCCAATGGTGGGATCTGAAAAAGATCATCCTGAGTGAGGTATCCCAGAAGCAGAAAGAAAAATGTGGTATATACTCACTTATAATTGGATACTAGACATATAATATAGGATAAACCTACACAAATCTGTATACCTAAAGAAACCAAGCAAGAAGGAAGACTCTGGGTAGGATGATCAATCCTCATTCAAAAAGACAAACAGGATGGACTTTGGAAGAAGGAGAAAACAGGAAACAAGGCAGGAGCCTACCACAGAAAGCCTCTGAAAGACTCTACCCAGCAGGGTATCAAAGCAGATGCTGAGACTCATAACCAAACTTTGGGCAGAGAGCATGGAATCTTATAAAAGAATGGAAGATAGAAAGACCTGGAGAAGACTGGAGCTCCACAAGAAGAGCAACAGCACCAAAATATCTGGGCTCAGGGGTCTTTTATGAGACTAATAGTCCAACCAAGGACCATTTATGGATATAACCTAGATCTCCTCCTCGGCTGTAGCCCATGGCAGCTCACCATCCAAGTGAAGATCCCTAGTAATGGGAACAGGGAATGTCTGTGACATGAACTCTGTGGCTGGCTCTTTGACTACCTCCCCCTGAGGTGGGTACATCCTTGCTAAGTCACTGAGAAAGACAATGCAACCAGTCCTGATGAGACCTGATGGGCTAGGGTCAGATGGAAGGGGAGGAGGACCTCCCCTATCAATGGACTAGGAGAGGGGCTTAGGAGGAGAAAAGGGAGGGAGGGTGGGATTGAGAGGAATGAGGGAGGGGGCTACATTGAGGATACAAAATTAATAAACTGTAATTAATATTAAAAAATTTATCCTAAAAGATGAAAGAAGCCAATGAATGAAAAATAAATATTCATGATGCTAAAAATATGTAAGGAAAAGGTGATTATTCAATGGGAAAACTTGAATTTAGCACTGGTGGAGAAGCAACCATGACTGCACATGTGAGTGGTAGGAAGAACATTACTGATACACATCTTTCAGAATTATATACGTTGGAGGCATTCTCACAAAGAAAATCCCTCGAGCGTTCTTTCATAACTATCTAAGAGTGTCAAGTTAAAGTTTTTAGGGGACTTTTCTTCCTTATTAGCTGACTTTTAATTTTTTAATTAACATTTTTTATTTTTTACTTAATTTAATTTTTTAGTAACATAAATATTTAATTAATTCATTTTGCCTTTTTTTTTGAGACTCTAACAAAGCAAGTAAAAAAATTAACCAATTGTATGACACTGAAGAAAGAATTTGAGAAGGCACCAAAAGATGAAAAGATATTCTATGTTCACAGATCAGTAGGATTAATATTGTGAAAATGACCCTTCTAAAAGCAATCTGCAGATTGTGTCCAAAATCCCCATTAAAATCACAACACAATTCTCAGAAATTGAAAATCTACACTTTTAAACAGAAAGGCAAAAAGCCTACAGAATGAGAAAAGATCTTTACCAACCCTACATCCAACAAAGGGCTAAAGTCCAAAATATATAAAGAACTTAAGAAACTAGACATCAGCAAACCAAATAACCCAATTAAAAAACAGTGTACAGATCTAAACAGAATTCTCAACTGAGGAATCTCTACTGGCAAGATAGACTTAAAGAAATATTCAATATCCTTAGTCATCAGGGAAATACAAATCAAAATGAATATGAGATTCTATCTTACACCAGGCAGAATGGCAAAGATAAAAAACTCAAGCAACAGTACATGATGGAGATGTGATAGAGCAAAAGGAACACTCCTCCATTGCTGGTGGGAGTGCAAATTTGTACAACCACTTCAGGAATCAATTTGGTGGTTTCTCAGAAAATTGGGAATAGTTCTACCTCAAGACCCAGGTATATCACTCTTGGGCATATACCTAAAATATACTCCACCATTCCACAAGGGCACCTTCTCAACTATGTTCATAAAAGTTTTATTCATTCAGGAGACCATTGCCCCCAGGGGCGAAACGTGCTCCATGCCAATTGACTAACTCCATGTTTTCCTCCCTCCTGAACCTACTCAGACCTCGGACACCACCACTGCTAGTTCTAGAACTGACGCAGGATGTTCCAACGAGGGGTTAAGGCTTCTCATAATATTTCCTATAAGCCCATACCTGTTTGTCTATATCCCCCATTTTTATTCATTATTTGCCAGATAGAGCCAAGTAATTGTGGTAATGATACTTGCTTTTTTGCCCAATGCTGGAATGCTAGTAAATTTAGGTATGCCCTGGTTACTCGCATGCCTCACTGGGTGCCTGTGACCATTGATGCCCCTCACGCTATGACTCTCTTCAGACAGAAAAGGGATCTTGGAACTACAGCCACCATTGTTACTACCATCTCATTGACGGCTGTTGGAGCTACCACCAGGGCATTAGCCATGAGTCATACTGGGCAGACTGCTCAGACCCTGAATAATCATTTAGCCAATGTAGCTCATGCCTTAGTTGTACATAAAGGAATTAATGTTCAACTAAAAGGAAGCTTGATGGTGTTCAATCAGAGGATTGACCTCTTGCAGGAGCAAATTGATACCCTATGGCAAATCGCTCAACCTGGCTGTCAATGAAAGTATGCTGGACTTTGTGTCACTAGCATACAACATGAGAATTTTTCCTGTGCTGCAAATCTGTCTAAACAATTGTCGAGCTATATTTTAGGTAATTGGACTGGAGAATTCGATACTACGATGGAGCAGCTGAGAGTGGCCATTGTCACAGTAAATTCTACCGGAGTGGACGCAGGACTAGCCACAGGATTATCAACATGGATTGCTGCAGCCATGAATCATCTGAAGGAATGGGCGGGCATGGGAGTGTTAGCAGGCCTTCTGGTGTTGGTCTCCTTGGTTTGCCTGTGGTATATATGCAAGATTAGAGTCTCACAACAGCGTAATGCAGCCATGATCATTCAGGCCTTTACAGCCATTGAAGCAGGACATTCTCCCCAAGCATGGTTGGATACCATAAAAAGCTAAAATGATACGCTCAGGATGCGAGGCTAAGCACTGCACTCAGGGTCAGCCGCTTTGGACCCAGAGAAGAGCATGTCTGATTGCATGCGGGTTGATGCCCCAGGTCCCGCCTCTGAGAAAAAGGTATCGGACGGGTCTGATGCTCTTTGGGTGGATGACACTTAAATGAACATTGGTACAAAGTCCCAATTTATTTCTAATATCAGAGATCAGACCTCTACTCTTGCCTGATGCGTCTAAAACAAAAAGGGGGAACTGTAGAGAGCTGAGGAATGCTATGCCTTAAAGATGGAGCTGGTTTCTGCCTTCCACCTTCCCGATGGTGAGTGCTCTCTGTCACAAACAACTCCACATTTGGCTAAGGCCGAGGATCTGGCTTGCTTCCATGTATGTGGACCTATCTGCATTGCCCACGTGGCACGCCTGGGTTGGCTACCCAGAGGCTATTTAAGCTGTGGGCTGGCTTTCCCCAGGGTCCGAGGATTGTTCAAGGTTCCTGAGTAATCTGCATTGAAAAAAAAAAGTTTTATTCATTATAGCTAAAACTGGAAATAACGTAGATGTCCCTCAACAAAAGAATGAATAATGAAAATGTACACTTACACAATGGGCTATTACTCATCTATTATAAAAAAAAAAACAATGACATCATGAAATTTGCAGGCAAATGGAAGGAAATAAAAAGGGTCATCCTCAGTGAGTTAACTGATCCAGAAAGATAAACATGGTATATACTCACTTATAGCTTAATAGTAGCCAGAAAATATAGGATAACCATGTTACAATCCATAGGCTCAAAGAAACTAAATAACAAGGAGGGCTAGGCAGGGGAAGGGAGGGGAGAACCACTTGAATTTCACTGAGAAAAAAAAATTAAATAGTCATCGGGGTGGATAGAGGGAGGTAACCCGGTGGAGGAGGGGGTAGGAAGGAGAGAAGGAAGAATCAAGCTGAGGTAGGACAAAGGATAAGAGTTGGGGGGGTAGAAAGAACTAGAATCTACGGGGCCTGGAGCATGTCTGGAACAAGTTTGAAATCTAGGATAATAGAAACTCCCAGGAATCTATGAGGGTGATGCTGTCTGAGACAGATAGTAATGGCAATATCAGTTTAGGCAGATCATCTACTCTGTAGCCAGAAAAGACTTACAATGGAGGAACTGTGACAACAACCTGATCACAAAACCTTAGACCCATAATTTCTCCTGGCAACAAGATGTGAAAGGGTAGAGATGAAACAGAAATTGAGCTGTTGTGTCAGTGAATAGCTGACCCAACTTGAGAACCATGCCATAAGACAGTGCCCACACCTGACATTATTAATTATATTCTGCTATACTTCCAGGCAGGCACCTAGTGGTAACTATCACCTGAGAGGTTTCATCCAACAACTGATAGAAACAAATGTAGAGACCCACAGCCAAACATTAAGCAGGGCTTGGGAAATTCTATTGAAGAGAGGGACAAAGGATTGAAGAAACTAGAGAGGTCAAGGACACCATAAGAAAACATACAAAACCAATGGCCTCTGAGGGTACCTGCATGTACATTGGCACTCATAAACTCATTCAACTATGTACACATACATATTGAATAAATAAAACTCTCAAAAAAGATTTAAAAATTTGTCAATATTTCAATCTAAAATTAATGGAGGGTTTCTTCTAAAAGAAGCAACTTTAGATTAAAGGTGGTTATGTAATGAGGACACTTTTATATCAACATTTCTACGAGACCAACTGTCAAAAAATGCGGAAATAAGCTTTCTACTCATAAGTGTAGCCATGACTACAGAAAAGTCTGAGAACCCACTGTAAAATGTGATAATGTTCTGTAGCTCTCCTTATGGAGCTCCTGTTCCCTCCAGGTCCATCTATCTCCCCCTTCTTTCATTAGATCCCCTGCACTCTGCCCAAAGTTTGGATATGAGTCTCAGCATATGTTTTGATACACTGCTGGGTAGAGTCTTTCAGAGGCCCTCTGTGATAGGCTCCTGACTTGTTCCCTGCTTTCTCCCTCTTCCAAAGTCCATCTTGTTTGCATTTCTGAGTGAAGATTGAGCATCTTACCCAGGGCCCTCCTTCCTGATTAGCTTCCTTAGGTGTACAGGGTTAAGGGCCAGGGGTCTTTTCTGAGACTGATACTCCAAACAAGGACCATGCATGGAGATAACCTAGAACCCCAGCACAGAAGTAGCCTTTGGCAGCTCAGTGTCTAAGAGGGTTCCCCAATAATAAGAACAGGGACCATCTCTGATATGAACTTATGGGCTGGCTCTTTGATCACCTCCACCTGAGGGGGGAGCAGCCTTACCAGTCCACAAAAGAAGACAATGAAGCAAGTCCTGATGAAACCTGATAGACTAGGGTCAGATGGAAGGGGAGGAGGACCTCTGCTATCATTGGACATGGGGAGGGGTATAGGAGAAGAAGAGGGAGGGAGGATGGGATTGGGAGGGTTGAGAAAGGGGCTGCAGCTGAGATACAAAGTGAATAAACTGTAATTAATATAAAAAATAAAATTAAAAAATATGATGTTTTCTGAGAGAGGTAGGAAAGATGTAAAGACTAACATAACCTTCTATTTGCAACATAATACATGATTCTTCAATATTTCCTAATCTACTAAGTGATACAACTACAAAATTCATTTTGTGGATGTATGGTAATGGTTTAAGTAAAGAGATGTTTCAAAAATAAGCAATATGTGGAAAGCTCACTGAGATAGGGAAATGTGTCAAGAACTCAGGCAGGTTGCTAGATAGAGTTTCATAGCAGAAAACTCAGGAGTCCTGGCACAATAACTAAGAAGTTTATTAGCCACCACAAAGGCAGAAAATAGATAATCAGCTGTCCTTGCAGTGATCTTGCTGACTTCAGTTGCAACAAGGTGATACCAAAGGTGAAATGTGTGCCCAGAGTGAGTTGTAGTTTAAGAGGGCAATTCTCCTTCATTGAACACAAATCTTTCATGCATATGTTATTTGTTTTCCAGAGGGACATGTTACCTCTATTTTCAAGATTGTGATAACCAAGCCTTCCTTTGACCTGAAGGCAAGGATGACCCATTTAATTCCAAGTTAATGGTTATATAAATTCTGTAAAAGAATAGTCTGGAAGAGAAAGCAGTTAATGTCTTGCTCACAAGATGTGCAAACATCAGAAAAACTGTGGAGAAATGATAAGAAAAAATGACTTTACATTTCTTTCTACAGTTTTTTTTTTTTTGGTTTCTAGTAAAATTTTCCAAGCATTTCTCTGTCAGTTTCTCTAATATCTGACAGACAGAAATGGCTCAAATTTGTTGAATTTTTACTAGCTGTACCCTTACCCAATGAGGGTCATAACGTAACAGTTATTTAACATGGCTTGATTGGCTTACCGCAAAGCTGTAGGATTTCTAGGTGACTTGGAATAATTATACTTAAATCTTCCTTATAAAAGGGTCAACTCAAGGACTTAAGTAACTCACCAACAATCTTGAGTTCATGTTTTTTGTTTGTTTGTTTTTAATGAGCAGCAGTTATAAAAATAGTAGACAGAAAATACTTCAAAGTCCTCCCTCATGGAAAGAACAGAGACCAGGGATAAACTTTGTGTTCAGGCAGTGACCAGAACTTGAGGGACAGTGATCAGCATCAAAATACAAACAACAGCTTTGCATAAGTCACAAAATCACTCAATATCTGCTAATCATAAAAAGTATAATCCCTATAACTATAAAACAATTGGATTTTTTTTTCAAATTGATTAATTTCCAGATATCTGGTGAAAAATTAGCCTGGGTATTTCTCTGAGGATGAAATTTTAATGAGGATAACGTTTTAATTGGTGGGATAAAGCAAACTACCCTTATGGATATAGGTAGGCAGCCAAGTAAAGGAAAGTCTCTGTAGAACAAAAGAATGAGTAAGTAAATATTTTCTAGTAGGTAGCCTTTCAGTTGTTGTTTTGGTTTGATATATGGGTCTTAATTTTTTTACATTGTTCTTTTTTTTAACTAGTTACATTTTATTAACTCTGTATCCCAGCTGTACCCTGCTCCCTCATTCCCTTCCAAACCCTCCATCCCTCCCTCATCTCCTCCCTGCCCCTTTACAAGTTCACTGATAGAGGAGGACCTCCTCCCCTTTCATCTGACCCTGTTTAATCAAGTATCTTCAGGACTGGCTGCAAAGTCCTCCTCTGTGGCCTAGCAGGACTGCTCCTCCCTTGGGGGGTAGGGTGGTCAAAGAGTATCATCTGGAGGTATCTCCATCCCTGATCTCAAGCTGTACTACAGAGCAATAGTAATAAAAACTGCATGGTATTGGCATAGAAACAGAAAGGAGGATCAATGGAACCAAGTAGAAAACCCAGAAATAAACCCACACACCTATGAATACTTGATTTTTTGACAAAGAAGCCAAAACCATTCAATGGAAAAAAAGACAGCATCTTCAACAAATGGTGCTGGTCCAACTGGATGTCTACATGCAGAAAAATGAAAATAGATCCATATTTATCACCCTGCACAAAACTAAAGTCCAAGTGGATCAAAGGCCTCAACATAAAACCAGATACCCTAAATAGGTTAGAAGAAAAAGTGGGGAACAGCCTAGAACTCATTGGCACAGGAGACAACTTCCTGAACAGAACACCAACAGCACAGGCTCTAACAGCAACAATCAATAAATAAGTAGGTAGCCTTTCTAAGGAACCTGCACTACCCATTTTCTCGGGTTTCAAGACTGTGTGTTCATATGGAAGAGGCAGAAGTTCAGTCCAAGGTTTTTTATTAAGTATACATTTAAGCAATAACAATTACTGAAAAAAATTAAGAAAACCATACATGGTATGGTATAGAGATCAATAGATCACGAGGAATTCATCACTTTTGATAAATCTAAACCACAACTTCTGCTCCTATTGCTTAGGTAACAACAAGAAAGATGGAACTTGTAAGAATCAGAAGAGCAAAAACATCTGCTGTGAAACAGTCTGTCCTAGAAATGATTACATAGACAAACCCAAACAATAGCAGCATTTGATGGACACACTAAATTGGAGTGGGTGGGATGTCACAAGAATATACCCACCCCTAGACAAGACAAGCAAAAACCCTGCAGGACTAGTGACTACTATGAGAAGAAGCCTCTCCTAGAATGTGGTTATAAATGATGAAATAGGTAAAGGTTAGTCATGGAGTACTATAAAAGCCAACTAAGCCTTTTTGGGTTTGTTCAGTAAAGGAGCCTACAAGGAGTTTGAAGATGTAATTATTTTATTTCAAACATATTGTCTTTTAATAGAAAAGAAAATGATTTGCAGAGAGATATCATTTTCCTTAGAGTTAAAGTGTAATAAGCATTCATATAGGAATTGATTTGACCTCCACTTCAAACTAATGTATGCTATTTATAATGAGGTGATTATTGATGGTTTTCAAAGACAACCTTTTCTACTCATAAAATCTATTTTTCATTTTTGTGCCCCTAAAGATCCAAAGACACTCAGCAGAAACAATTTTGATTGATGTTTTTTAAAACTATTTTTATTTTTATTATTAGTTACATTTTATTAACTTTGTATTCAGGTGTATCCCATTCCCTCATTCCCTCCCAATTCCACCCTCCCTCCCTCATTTCCTCCCTGCCCCTTTCCAAGTCCACTGATAGGGGAGGACCTCCTCCCCTTTCATCTGACCCTGTTTTATCAGGTATCTTCAGGACTGGCTGCAAATTAAACTATTTTTTAACTTCCTTTTTAAAAGGTGGCTTTATTTTAATGACATTTAAGAAAATACTTCAATGAACAAAATTTGTAATAAAATACACTCATGGAGAAAATATTATTTATTAATAAACTCCTAAACATAGGAGTAGATTACCATACTAACAAAATAAGTTGGGGAAGGATATATAGTGGGAGGAGAAAATAAGGGAGGGGGGCAACAGCAGGGATACAAAGTGAATAAATTGTAATAAATAATAATAATAAATGATTCCAATAACTTTTAAAACATGTACAATTGTGGCAAAGTATCAACTTGAGTAGTAGAGTTCTTGTCTACATGCACAAAGACGTTGGTTCAATCTGTAGAACTGAGAGAACATGACAGGTGCATATTACAGAGAATGAAGTCTTGTGGATGAAGTTAAGAACTCAGTATTCTGTCTCTTCCCTTTTCTCTTAGAATCCCCATTTGCTTTTGCAACTTTTTATGGAATGAAGCTTATACTTCAAGGCTGTTGTTTAGAAAATAATATCAAAGCAGAGCTGGATTTTTCCAAATAAATATTAAACATAGGTGATTTATGTTAAAAACTCCACTTTCTTTGTAAGGTGGAATGTTTTGATAAACACATTCAAATATTTGATTCAAAGTGAGCATTTATTCTAAGCCATTTTTGAGGGGCAAATATTCATTCTATGCCCCTTCCTTCTGCCTCAGCTCCTCCGAGACACATCCTGCCTTTGTGTTCTGGTAATTCTCTGCTTTTATTTAATACTTCCCTATCACCCTATGTTATTTGCCTGATTATACTATACTTCTTTTATACTATCTTCATTGGAGTGGAAAAAAATTACTAACAGTCAGAACATCTAGCTGCTGAGTCCAAAATGGAGTCTAGGAAGATCTTATACTTACAAGTTGCCCAAATAGTTCTAAAGAGCTTCATATTAAAACACCTGTTCACAACTAAAACATGAAGCTTAAAGTCATGATATTCTCATCTTATCTTATCAGTTTGCAACACCTCGGTGTGTTTTCTTATTTGAAAGATGCAAAATAGGATTTTACAGTTCGTATCATAAATTTAGCAGCCATAGTATGCTTCCTTTAGGTTGAACTGTAGAACAACCTTTCTCTTTTAACATTTCTGTTATATGCTGCTATTTGTTAGCTCAGTAGTATCCAACTGTTGTCCTGGGATGAGAAATATCAACATTACCTAAGGCCTATTAAAATTTCTTCCTTTTTTTCTATAGTAAAAGACTTAAAAATCTATTTTGACTTATAAAATAATTGCACACTTTTATGGGTTCAGTACTATAAATTAACACACAAATATGTACAATAGTTAAATAAATAAAAATTACTCTGCCATTTATAAATTCTTGTGTAGGACCTTTCAAAGCACTTTATTCTGTTTCATAAAACACATAATGAATTATTCTAAACTGTACCTATCCTACTTTGCTATAGAAAACTAGAATTTATTCTACTTATTTTTGTGTCTATTGTCCAACCTACCTCTACAACCCTACTCTTTATACTTTCTATGTTCCAGTGACCCTATTTTCTGTGAAATTAATCTTTTCCATCTTTCTGTGCCTAGCTTGTTTCACTTAAGATAAAGATCCCTTGTTCCATGCTGGTTGTTGTATAGAACAGGATCTCATTGACATTTTCTTTATAGATATTATTATATGACATAAACATAAAAAATATAAAATAAATATGTAACAATAATATATATACATATAATTATATTAGCTTATATACATAATTATGTATTTATATGTCAGTAATTACTTAGTTACTACAATGTCTTTGTTATGATGACTAATGATTCACTAAAAATGGGACATCCAGGGTTTTCTTGACATACTAGTTTTATTTAATTGCCTTTATATGTATACTTAGTAGTGAAATTTCTAGTTCATCTGGTTGCTTTATTTTAGGTTGTTAAGATAATGCCACAATATAACTGCTTTACTAGTTTAGATCCCAAACAATACAACAGTCTCCTTTTGCCAAAAAAATAAATAAATAAATAAAAAGCACATTTTCTGGTTGTATTCCAGTTCTTTCCAACCAGGAACATAGGAGAACGCAAGAGAGTGACCCAGTGAATACAATCAGAGGATTAACAGTGATCTGCTTCATTCTTATCCTTCCTGTATCAGTTGCCTACTAATCAGAAATAATGGAATTTAATTACAGACATTGGTATTTCAAAAGAAGAAACAGGTATCGTAAACAGCTTAAAAGGAGGAATAAGATTGAAATAATAAAATGTTTCCAGTCAAAGAAAAATTCTGGGTCTGTCAGTTTTGCTAGTGAATTCTAACAAATATTTGAATAGAGACTTTATTCTTTACAAATAATGTCAAAGGTTAAAGGAGAAAGAAAATTTTCAAATTCATTATTAGAGGCCACCATTAAAACATGCCAAATCACATAAGGCTCACAGTAACAAAGAAATGACAGGTTCACCTATGTGATAAAAGAGCTATGAAAATCCTCAACAAAATTTCAACAAACCATATCCAGCAGCACATATGTACCGAGAGGTCCACATGACTAGGAGGAACCAGGAGCTAGGCAAGCCAGCTAGGCCCATGACCTCCCACAACCTTCAGGGAGCTAGGTGATGTCTGTGGCAACTGCTGCAACCAGGGCATGCAGATGTCCTGGTCTGTCTGCAGCCTGAGGCCATGTTGATGTCTGCAGGCTAATTGCCAACTGGGGCGATACTGATCTGAATGGCCTTCACTGCCACCTGAGCAAATAGTGGTCTCTATACCTGTGCTGCCAGGGATGGTCATGCTCCTACTGCTGCTGCAGGACATGTCAAGGTCTGTGGCCTATATTACTATGAAAGGCTATGTGGATGATGTGGTCTGAAACCACATCAGTGTCTGTAGGCCCTGCTGCCAGGGACCATATGGATGTGGTGGCCAACACTGCCACCTCTATTCTTGTAGCTGTCTGTGTCCTGTCTGCCTCCAAGGGCCGTGTCTGGGTTTGTGGCTCTACTGCAGCAGCAGGCCATGTTTGTGGTTTGTGAGGTCACCAGAACCCATGTGGAGAGCCATAATTTGCATTTCCACTGTCAGTGAAGAGCAAGGAGGCTACTTTTTCCCTGATACTGATGACTGCAGATACATAGTTAAGAAAGAGAAATATGAAAGGCCTCTGTGACAAACCCTACCTCTACCCCAATCCTTCCCCCACCAAAATAGATGAATAAATAAGCAAACAGATAAAAAGTAACAATATGGGAAAAAAAAGGTTATGTACCATGATCAGGTAGGATTGATCCCAGGGATGTGAAGATGATTCTATATATACCTACTAACAGTAAATTTTCTATTTGAAAATTGGAACTTTCTGAACTTAAAAAAAAATCGTTATATAACATGACCAAAATTAAAATTTATGTTTCACCAAAGAAGTAAGAAAAAAAAAAACACCTAAAATTATCATTACAAAATATTAATGAGTGACAGAAAAGTCACAATAAAAAGGAGGATGTATATTCATACACTGAAAATTAATATTATTAAAATGTCAATGGTGAAAGTGTCCTTTGCTTTACAGAAGCTTTTCAGTTTCATGAGGTACCATTTATTGATTTTTGATCTTAGAGCCTGTGCTGTTGGTGTTCTGTTCAGGATGTTGTCTCCTGTGCCAATGAGTTCTAGGCTGTTCCCCACTTTTTCTTCTAACAGGCTTAGTGTGTCTAGGTTTATGTTGAGGTCTTTGACATATTTGGACTTTAATTTTGTGCAGGGTGATAAATATGGATCTATTTACATTTTCCTACATGTAGACATCCACTTAGACAAGCACCATTTGTTGAAGATTCTATCTTTTTTCCATTGTATGGTTTTGGCATCTTTGTAAAAAATCAGGTGTCCATAAATATATGGATTTATTTCAGGGTCTTCTGTTTGACTCCATTGATCCACCAGTTGGTTTCTATGCCAGTACCATGCAGTTTTTATTAGTATTCCCAGTAGTACAGCTTGAGATCAGGGATGGAGATACCTCCAGATGATCTCTTGTAAAGGATCATTTTGGCAATTCTGAGTTTTATCGTTTTGCCATATGAAGTTGAGAATTGTTCTTTCAAGGTCTGTAAAGAATTATGTTGGTATTTTGATGGAAAGTTCATTGAATCTAGATTGCTTTTGGCAGGATGGTCATTTTCACTATGTTAATCCTCCTGATCCATGAGCAGGGGAGATCTTTCCATCTTCTGATATCTTCTTCTATTTCTTTCTTCAGAGACTTGAAGTTTTTTCCCAAGCAGGTCTTTCACTTGCTTGGTTAGAGTCACACCAAGGCACTTCATGTTATTTGTGGCTATAGTGAATGTCTCTAAGATCAGCAATCAATAAATGGGACCTCATGAAACTGAAAAGCTTCTGTAAAGCAAAGGACACTGTCATCAGAACAAAAGGGCAGCCTACAGACTGAAAAAGGATCTTCACCAACCCTTTATCTGACAGAGAGCTAATATCCAGAATATTTAAAGAACTCAAGAAGTTAAAAAGTAACAAATCAAGTAATCCAATTTAAAAATGGGGCACAGAGCTAAACAGAGAATTCTCTATAGAGGAATATAGAATGACAGAGAAACACTTAAAGAAATTCTCAACATCCTTAGTCATGAGGAAAATGCAGATCAAAATGAACCTGAGATCTCACCTTACACACATTAGAATGGCTAAGATCAAAAACTCAAGTGACAACACATGCTGGAGAGGTTGTTGAAAAAAGGGAATCCTCCTCCACTGCTGGTGGGAATGTAAACTTGTACAATCACTCTGGAAATCAATCTAGCGCTTTCTCAGACTATTAGAATAGCATTTCCTCAAGATTCAGCTATACCACTCCTAGGCATATATCCAAAATATGCTTAAGTACACAACAAAGACATTTGTTCAACCATGTTTGTAGCAGCTTTATTCATAATAGCCAGAACCTGGAAACAACCCAGATGTCCATCAACTGAGAAATGGATACAAAAATTGTGGTACAATGGTACTACACAATGGAATAATACCCAGAAATTAAAAACAAGAAAATTATAAAATTTGCAGGCAAATAGTGGTATCTAGAAAAATCATCCAGAATGAGGTATTCCAGAAGCAGAAAGACACACATAGTATATACTCACTTATAAGTAGATATTAGACATATAATATGGGATAAACATGCTAATCTGTACACCTAAAGAAGCAAGCAAGGAGGAGGACCCTGGATAAGATGATCAATCCTCATTCAGATAGGCAAGTGGGATGAACATCAGAAGAGGGAGATAACAGGGTACAGGACAGGAACCTACCACAGAGGGCCTCTGAAAGACTCTACCCTGCAAGGTATCAAAGCAGATGCTGAGACTCATAGCCAAACTTTGGGCAAAGTGCAGGGAATCTTATGAAAGAAGGGAGAGATAGACAGACCTGGAGGATTCAGGAGCTCTACAAAGAGAGCAACAAAATCAAAATATCTGGGTACAGGGGTCTTTTCTGAGACTGATACTCCAAGTAAGGATCATGCATGGAGATAACCTCGAACCCCTGCTCAGATGCAGCTCAGTGTCCAAGTGTGTTTCCCTAGTAATGGGAACAGGGACTGTCTCTGACATAAAATCTGTGACTGGCTCTTTGATCACCTCCCCCCCAAGGGGGAGAGCTGCCTTACCAGGCCACAGAGGAGGACAATGCAACCAGTCCTGATGAGATCTGATTGGCTAATGTCAGAGGGAAGGGGAGGAGGATCTCCCCTATCAGTGGACTTGGAGAGGGGGATGGAAAGAGATGAGGGAGGGAGGGTGGGATAGGGAGGGGATGAAGGAGGGGTCTACAGCTGCCATACAAAGTGAATAAACTATAATTAATATAAAAAATAAATGAAAATTATATCAATGTTATTGAAACTGGTAGGTGGATTCAATGCAATCTTAACATGTCGATAACTTTCTTTAAAAAACTGAAAAAAGTCTTTCCCAAATTTATAAGAACAAAAAACAAAAAAAAAAAAATAGAAAACAAAAAAAAATAAAAATTGGGTACATTATGATGACAATGATGATGATGATGATGATGATGAAGAAGAAGAACATACTACTCAACTAGAGTAATCAAAATGATGTTACATTGACAAAAAACATACATGCAAGACACCGGAATAGGCTAGAAAAACATGTAAAAATCTTCATGTTTGTAGCCTACAAACTTTTTCAAAGGATCAAGTATATATACTGGAAAAAGTATATTTATATTAATAAATGGTGCTAGAAAATGGATGTTCCCTTATAGAAAAATCAAACTACTGGCTGAACAATATCAGGGCAGAATGGTACAAATACAAGATCAAAATCATAATATTATTAAACAAAACTTATAAGGAAAATGCTTCTTAAAAAGAATTTTTGCACATTTTAAAAGTAAAATCTCAACAGACAAAGGATGGCATCAAACTGAGAATCTGCTATCAATAAATAGTGAGATAGACTGTGGAATAGGAGAGACTTACATATAGTGCATCTGATAGAGGATTTATTTGGAGAATATATAAGAACCTCGTCACCTCAACGGAGGTATAGACATAGAAATTGTGGTACATTTACACAACAGCATACTACTCAGCTATTAAAAACAAGGAAATAATGAAATTTACAGACAAATTGATGGAACTAGAAAAGATCATTTTGAGTGAGCTAACTCGGAAGGAGAAAGACACACATAGTATATACACACTTATAAACTGGATATTAGTCATATAATATAAGATAAACATACTAAAATCTACAGACCTAAAGAAGCTAAACACTAAGGAAGAACTTAGGGAGGATGATTAAATCTCATTCAGAGGGCAAACAAAATAGACAGAAGCGGTGGAAGAGAGAAAACAGGATAAGAGCATACTAGAGGGTCCTCTGAAAGGATTCACCCAACAGGGGATCAAAGCTTAGTCTCCATGTGGATTCCCAGATAATGGGACCAGGTGCTGACTCTGTCATGCAGTCAGTTGCCTTTGGTCACCTGCCTTTGGTGATGCAGCCTTCCCAGGCCACAGAGGAAGAGGATCCAGGCAGTGCTGATGAGACTTGATAAGCTATGGGCAGATGGCAGAAGAGGAGAACTCTCCCTTTCAGTGGACCAGTGGAAGGGGATAGGGAGGAAGAAGGAGAGTGGGACTTGGAGGAGTTGAGGGAGGGGGCTTCAATCAGGGTGAATAAAGAAGAAATTGTAAAAAAAAATAAATTAAAAAATAAATTCTACAACTAAAAAAATAATATAAATTTAAATACATTAAAAAATAATAATGACCTCTTCACTGATTTACAATTATGGGCTAATTGTGACATATGTAGCACAACTGTAATTAGAAATGAACATTAAATGAAAGACATCTGTGTTTTATTTTTAGTTTTTTTTAATTAATTACAGTTTATTCACTTTGTATCTCCCCTGTAGCTCCCTCCATCCTCCCCTCCCAATCCCACCCTCCCTCTTCCCCACCTGTGTCCCTCTCCCAGTCCACTAATAAGGGAGGCCCTCCTCCCCTTCCCTCTGATCCTAGTCTATCATGTTTCATCAGGAGTGGCTGCATTGTCTTCTTCTGTGGCCTGGTAAGGCTGCTCCCCCTCAGGGAGAAATGATCAAAGAGCAGGCCAATCAGTTCCTGTCAGAGACAGTCCCTGTCCCCATTACTATGGAGGCCACTTGGACACTGAACTGCCATAGGCTACCTCCGTGCAGAGGTTCCAGGCCATCTCCGTGAGTGGTCCTTGGCTGGAGTATCAGTCTCAGAAAAGAACTCTGTGCATAGACTTTTTGCATCTGTTGCTGTCCTTGTGGAGCTCCTGTCCTCTCCAGGTCTTACTCCTTTCATTGGATTCCCTGCACTCTGCCCAAAGTTTGGCTATGACTCTCAGCATCTGCCTTGATACCCTGCAAGGTAGAGCCTTTCAGAGGCCTTCTGTGGTAGGCTCCTGTCCTGCTCACTGTTTTCTCCCTCCTTCAATGTCCATCCTCTTGCTCTTTCTGAATGGGGATTGAGCATCTTAGCCAGGGTCCTCCTTCCTGGTTAGCATCCTTAGGTGTACAGATTTTAATATGTTTATCCTATATTATAAGTCTAATCTCCACATATGAGTGAGTATATACCGTGTGTGTCTTTCTGCTTCTGAGATAGCTCACTCTGGATGATCTTTTCCAGTTCGCACCCTGAAATCTCAGGGACGTTTTGATTTGCATTTCCCGGACAACTAAGGACGCTGAACATTTCTTTGTTCATCTGCCATTCTATATTCCTCTTGATAAATCTCTGTTTAACTCTGTACTCCATTTTTAATTGGATTACTTGATTTGCTGCTGTTTAACTTCTTGAGTTCTTTCCATATACTGGATATTAGCCCTCTGTCAGATATAGGGTTGGTGAAGATCCTTTCCAAATCTGTAGGCAGTTGTTTTTCTTCTAACAGGTTTAGTGTGTCTGGTTTTATATTGAGGTCTTTGATCCACTTGGACTTTAGTTTTGTGCAGGGTGATAAGTATGGATCCATTTGCATTTTTCTGCATGTAGATATCCAGTTAGACCAGCACCATTTGTTGAAGATGCTGTCTTTTTTCCATTGTATGGTTTTGGCATCTTAATCAAAGATCAGGTGTCCATAAGTGTGTGGGTTTATTTCTGGGTCCTCTGTTCGGTTCCATTGATCCACCATTCTGTTTCTATGCCAGTACCATACAGTTTTTATTACTGTTGCTCTATAGTACAGCTTGAGATCAGGGATGGAAATACCTCCAGAAGATCTTTTATTGTAGAGGATTGTTTTAGCGATTCTGGGTTTCTTGTTATTCCACATGAAGTTGAGAATTTTTCTTTCAAAGCCTGTAAAGAATTGTTAGTAATTTGATGGGAATTGCATTGAATCTGTGGATTGCTTTTGGTAAGATGGCCATTTTTACTATGTTAATCCTGCCAAGCCATGAGCATGGGAGATCTTTCCATCTTCTGATATCTTCTTCTAATTCTTTCTTCAGAGACTTGAATTTTTTTTTTCATACCAGTCTTTGACTTGCTTGGTTAGGGTTATACCAAGATACTTTATGTCATTTGTGGCTATTGTGAAGGGTGTTGTTTCCCTAATTTCTTTCTCAGCCCTTTTGTCTTTTGTATACAGGAGGGCTACTGGAAGCACTGCCAGGCCTGCTCAGGGGCCACCAGTGACCCGTCAGCTGCTCAGCCCTCTCTTCGAATGAGGCCCTGCTGCCTCTGCTGTTTCTTTTGCTTCTGTTCTGCTGAGAGAATCATACCAGCTTTGCAGAAGTGAGATGCCTGTTGTGAGTGGCCTTGGAATCCTTGTCTGGTGAGAAGACTCCTGGGGGAGCAGCTTCTCAAATCTGTTTGTTTTGACGTGTAGACAGGTGTCTCTTTCATTCTTATTGCTCTGTTTTTCATTGTGCAGTGTTTTTATCATCCCAGTTTGCTTTTGCACCCAACTTTCAAAACTGACTGAAAGCTTCATGAAGCTTTGTGACCCTCTCTGTCCCACACTGAGGACCAAACCTGTAAAATATCAGTTAGAACAGCATTATCTAAGAGGCATCAGGGTCACTTGGACTCAGCATTTTGTTAAGAGAGTACTGGACCACCATCATGCAGTGCGGCCATTGTGTGTGATCCTGCTTAGTGATGATTTCATTCCTGCCTCCCTCTAGGCACAGCAGTGAAGTCTGCACCCATGGCAGATGAGAGCATGACAGAATCCCTTTATTACTGTACTTTGTAACTTTCCTGATCTAGCTCCTCTCTTGGGTTGTCTTCTGGACCTCTCCCATGGCTGAATCCAACATCTGCATTTTTATAAATTCCAACATAAACTGAATAATCAACCTTAAGATATGTCACAGAAGATGGCAAAAAATAACAGTTAATGTCTGTCTAGGATTTGAGGGTCTTGGGCCCTATTTCTAGGGCCCTAGATACCAGAAAAGGGATTTCTTTTATTACATAAATTAAAAAATATGTTCCAAATGAAATCAGATGCAACATCTGTACAACTTTAAAATTACCCATGTGTGTTTAATTGTGTTTTTTTTTAACTGAAATTGTTATTTTTTTCTCATATAATATATCCTGATTATAGTTTCCTCTCCCTTGGTTCCTCAAAATTTCTCCTAACCTTCCAGGACCTCTGGGATGTAGCCCACTTGACCATGGCATATTATTTTTTGATATGCTCTTGTGTTTATTTTGTAAGTATTTTATTGGGAATGTTGACATCCATGTTCATAAGAGAAATAGGCCTATAATTCTCTCTCTTTATTGGATCTTTTTGTGGGTTTGGTGTTAAGGTAACTGTGACCTTGTAAAACATATTTCTTCTGTTTCTATTTTGTGGAATAATCAGCATTAACTCTTCTTAGAAAATCTGGTAAAAATCTGTGCTAAAACTATCTGGCTCTGGGCCTTTTTGCAGGAGTTGAGGTGAGCTTTAGTGACTGCTTCTATTTCCCTAGGAATTATAGGGCTGTTTAAATTGCTCGTCTTATCTTGATTATATCTTGCCTTTAGGAAACTTGTTATTTGACTAGAAATAGAAATCCAGTTGATACAGGGAACTGTGTATACTTGCTGCTGTGAGAATACTTGTCATAATTTCTGTACAAAGGGAATTATCCCTTGAATGCACTTTCCTTCAAGCTTGGCATTGGCCCCTGAAAGGGTGGAATGCTAACATAGGGGATCCCAATAGAGACCTGGGTCCAAAGCAGCATCCTAGAAAAATGCTCAGAAAAAGGCCTTATCACTGACTTCACATGTGACAAATTTCTTGCTATCTTAGAATGGTTCCTCCACTTTTAGAATAAAAAAAAACAACGACTATTCATGGAGATAACCTAGAACCCCTGCACAGATGTAGCCCATGGCAGTTTAGTGTCCAAGTGGGTTACATAGTGATGGGAAGAGGGAATGCCTCTGACATAAACTGATTGGCCTGCTCTTTGATCACCTCCCCCTGAGGGGGGAGCAGCCTTACCAGGCCACAGAAGAAGACAATGCAGCCATTCCTGATGTGATCTGATAGACTAAGATCAGAAGGAAGGAGAGGAGGACCTCCCCTATCAGTGGACTTGGGGAGGAGCATGCATGCAGAAAGGGGAAGAAGGGTGGGATCGGGAGGGGAGGAGGGAGGGGCTTATGGGGGGATACAAAATGAATAAAGTGTAATTAATAATAATTAAAAAAAAGAAAAAAAACACAGATTTTTTTATTACTCTGCTGAATACAAAAGCTGTTATTTGTTCTGCTTTATGTAATTAAGTTATAAATCCTGCACCACATTTTCATTCATAAAATAGTTAAAAGTTAAGTTTAGATGCAGAATGGGTTTGGTAACTTGAACATAAAAGCTAAAATGTTTGACCGAAATCTTTGTTTTTCATGTTTAGGTGCATTATTTTTAGATAGCACTTTAAGAATAATAGGTATTATTAACACTGCCACTGTTACTCCATACCAGAGCATCTTCTAAGGATTTTATGTATTTTATGCTTCCATTCCAACGTTACAGAGAAAGAATAACAAAGCACAACAACTTTGAGTAATTTGTTCAGTGCCAACTATAATGTGTCAAGGTGAAGAGGAATTTTTAAATCATGGTTTCAGGGTCTCCATTATTAATAATTACAAATGCTACCTTAACTTCTCACACAAGCAATACAGAAGACCTCTGCCTTCCAGAGTCCTGGGATTACAGGACTCTGTAATTGCCATGGTGCCTAGCTAGCATATGAACTTTTTAACCATAACTAATACCACTGATCTATAGAAATTTAACTTCAGAAGTTACCATACAGAATACTTATTTTTTCGAAGTATACATGGTTCTGAAAAACATAGACTGAAAACATACTGACATAACCAAGTAAAAATAAAATATCTTCTTTCCTACTGCAATGTTTCTGTTTTCCTGACAATACAGAGTAACCTTAATATTCGAAGACATACTTTAACATACTTAAAACTTCATTTAGGTTTCTGCAGTCACTGAAGACCATCTAGTATATGCATAAAAATTCTTTCCATAAATTAATTTCTGAAATTACAAATAACAAATGAATAACTGAAAATTGTTAGCTACATGAAAGAAAAAAAAAAACTCTCAGCACCATATCTGAAATAGAGTTCTCTCTTGGTGATTACAATGTCCACATGTGGTAGAAATGTTGAGATATGTTATAGAACCGAAATTTGACTTCTAGTATGAAAATGGTTGAAATATAATTCTGCATGAGGCTGGAGTTCCAAACCATGTTGAGAAAGTCATGGGTAACGACATTTGATAAGTACACATATTTATGCAATTACACTACATGGTTCACTGGAATCATATGGTTTGTTTAACGACTCTCTAATGCCACTAAGTAACCTGCCTAACTAAAAACCCCAACCTTAAATCAGAGAATCATTTTAATGCCACTAATATCTAAAGAAAATGGGTCTTGAGAGTCTCCTTTATTTCACTCTATTTGACTAATTGTAATAAACTAGAACTTAATCTAAAGTAGACATGGCAATGTAGGAAAATTGTGGTAGACAAAGCCTGATATTCCACATGTATAATGTCTAAAGACATAACAGCACACAAAGATTAAGTTCAGACACACAGGGATGAGGCAAGGTTAAGACAGATATAAAATAATATTAAAAACCTATTGATAATAGTTCAGGAGGTGCCATCACTTCACATGCAGTTTCTGAAGGGAAAGGACACTGAAAAAAAAAAGTTAAATTACCTATCAAGAGATTCTCCTTGAATGCTCTGTACTCTTTAAAAAGATCATGCAAAGATCATGAGACAAATTGTAAAGCTAGATTTAAAAAAATAAAAATCTCTGCACTCTGCCCAAAGTTTGGCTTAGCATCTGCCTCGATACCCTGCAAGGTAGAGCCTTTCAGAGGCCCTCTGTGGTAGGCTCTGTCCTGTTTCCTGTTTTCTTCCTCCTCCAATGTCCATCCTCTTTGCCTTTCTGAATGGAGATTGAGCATCTTAGCCAGAGTCCTCCTTCCTGATTAGCTTCCTTGGGTGTACAGGTTTTAGTGCAGGGAATATTATAAAAGAAGAGGGAGACAGTAAGACCTGGAGAGGACAGGAGCTCCATAAGGACAGCAACAGATCCAAAAAGTCTGGGCACAGTGATCTTTTCTGAAACTGATACTCCGGCCAATGACCACTCATGGAGATGGCCTGGAACCCTTGCACAGAGGTAGCCTATGGCAATTCAGTGTCCAAGTGACCTCCATAGTAATGGGGACAGGGACAGGGACAGGGACAGGGACTGTCTCTGACATGAACTGACTGGCCTGCTCTTTGATTACCTTTGCCTGAGGGGGGAGCAACCTTACCAGGCCACAGAAGAAGACAATGCAGCCACTCTTGATGAGACATGATAGACTAGGATCAGAGGGAAGGGGAGGAGGATTTCCTTCATCAGTATACTGGGAGGGGAACACGGGTGGTGTCTTTTCTAGATCCCACCCTTTGCCTGCAAATTTCATGATTTTCTTGTTTTTAATTGCTGAGTAGTATTCCATTGTGTAAACATATCACAATTTCTGTATCCATTCCACTGTTGAGGGACATCTGGGTAGTTTCCAGGTTCTGGCTATTATGAATAAAGCTGCTATGAACATGGTTGAACAAGCCCTAAAACCTTTTTAAAGATGTCTTCCTTCACCTTTAGTAACTACTCTCTTGGCAGTGTGATGATGCACACTGTTTCCACATGTCCCCAGGCAGAGAACACAGTTCAGCTTCCATACCAGAATACCACTTGTTTCAAGAAAGTTGGCATGTTAGATCAACTCTGTACTCCTAGAGAGCTCCATCCTGAAGAGCTGAATGAATCAAGGTTTGATCTCTGCTTTAAAAGATGAAAGGTGGTTTTTCTGAAAAATGGTCAACTGACCTTGTAGGTATTTTAATACTCTCACACGTGCTCATCTATTAATGACAAAATAGAGATTATTATTAAGAGGAATTTAGAACTAAAGAACCATTCCACTTAAAATGTTGTTAACAAAATAATTTCACATGATCTCAAGGTTATGAAATGAATTTCTCTTAATGGTTTTTACTTAATGTTTTAGCAAAATATTATTTTACCACATATTTAATAATGTGCAATTATTTCTTTAATGCATGATAAGCTATCTATTTTATTTATTCTTTTTGTGTCTGTGATAAATACCCCAATGAAAGCACTTAAGAGACAAAGGCTCTACTTAATCTTACAGCTGCAGGTGGAAGCATGGTCCATACCAGGAAGCATGTTCACAACCAGGAAGCAGCAGGAGATGTTTGCTCTCCTCACTCTGTTCCTTTAGGCTGTGCAATAATACTGCACATGAGTAATTTTAAAGTTGTACAAAATATAGCATCTGATTTCAGAATCTGAAAGGTAAGGTCCCACTGTAAATTGCAAACACTTGAATCAGACATAAGACTAACATTCCTACCCAGATGTCTGATATTTTACACATCTCTAGATTTGAAATAAAGTCAAGTAAACTCAATAAGAAAGTAGTTTTCACCAAATCTTTCCTACTAAGCCATAAGGAGGGCTGCACATCTGTATATCTTTTATATATTTTACACTTATGCACTCAAGATTATAAACACTGTACATTTCAGAGCTATAAGTTAAGTTTGAAAATTAGGCAATGTAACATAATAAGTCACAGGATAAATAAGAAAAATCAGAAGGAAAGGATATAATTGCAGGGAAACATGCATTTAGAAAGAAAAAAACATTATTCATACTGTAATCTCCAAGAAAAGCACAAAATGAGAATTTCTTCAACTTGACGAAGAACAGCTATTGTATGTACCATAACAGATAATGAAACAAGAATGATATTCTCTTAAGATGTAGAAATATGTAAAAATAACAGTTTGCACAATTCTTACCAGTGTAGGTCTAGAAGCCTTAAAGAGTGTATTAAGGCAGGAAAAGGGAATAAATGACCATAGTTCATGGGTAGCTCAGTCTCTATGGGGGTTCCTTGGTAAGGGGAGCAGGTTCAGTCACTGGCATGAACTCAGTTGCCTGCCCTTTGGTCAACTCTTCCTGGAGAGGTGGCCCTACTAGGCCACAGAGAAAGAGGATCAGACAGTCTTTATGGGACTTGATAGGCTAGGGTCAGATAGTAGGACGGGAGAATCTCCCCTATTAGTGGACTATGGGAGGAACATAGCCTGGGAAAGGGAGGAAGAGTGGGACTGGGAGGAGATGAGGGAGGAGACTACAGCTGGGATACAAAGAGAATACGTTGTAATAATAATAATAATGATGATGATGATGATGATGATGATGTAAACAAAAACAAAAAATAGACAAGAAGGATCCTTACTTGAGCCCTTCTTGCTATTTAGCTATTTTGCTTTTTTTGAGTTTGTGGATTGTAGCATGGTTAAGAAAAGAAGGGCGTCTGCAATCAGGATGTAAAGTAAATAAATAAGTAAATTAATGGAAAAATATAAATGGGATTGAAGGAAAGATGAAGGCTGTTAGCTTGAATGGAATAGGAAGATCAAAATGTATAATATATATGTATGAACATGTTATAATGAAGTCTGTTATATACATAATTAATATGGTCTAAGAAACTTTAAAAAACTGTTCCAAAAGTTCTAAAATTAAACTGGAACCTTTAAAAAATAGACAGAAGGAATACAATTGACACTTGGCAAATATTATAACAATGTTAGGTATTCTTCTATTACTGTGACTAAGTGACCAAAAGCAGCTTACTGAAGGTATATTTTGGTTCATAATTTTAGAGTATATAGTCTGTCTATGACAGTAGACTCAGGTGCAGTTGTTACATTACTTTGAAAGTCAGAAAACAGTAAAAGAGAGGAGAGAGAGAGAGAGAGAGAGAGAGAGAGAGAGAGAGAGAGAGAGAGAAAAGGAGGGGGAAGAGGAGGAGACATGAAAGCTGAAAATTATCAGGTTTTTTTTTTTCCCTTTCATCTTTCCTGATCTCCCAGCCTTTTCTGTTTGTGCCATATAATTTAACTTCTCAGTCAAGTTTATCTGGAAATCCCTTCACAGAATATCCAGAAATGTGTCTTCGTGACAGCCAAGCTAACAATTAAGATTAATCATCATAATTTTGTATAGACTATCTTAAAATATTTAAGAAAGTCTAGTAGAAGAAATAAATGAATACAATATAGTCACAGTATACACGATTGATGTATAAAATTTACATTTTTTTTGTTGTGTGGATTAGATGCATTAGTGTTTAAGCTTTTGTCATTGACAATGAATCAGTGTCACATTAAGGAAAGAAACAGTCATTTTCTCTTCTCTATCTGACCAAAATAACGTTCAGATCCGAGTTCTTTACTTCACAGCTCCACTTGTTTTCTAACCCGAGTCTGTATTATGATTCTGAAGGCTCTCCTGTGAATCTGTCCCAGTCCCTGTGTCTGTCCCTGAGTGACTGTATACTCAGTCTCTCTGTGTCTGTTGCTGAAAAAGGCCTTCACTCTATATTTAATAGCACATAAAGCATTACATGGGGGAAAGAATGAAGGATGTTTTATAGAAATATTCAAAAGTTTTACAAAAGATCAAGTCATTGACTTCAACTCATCCCAACTGACCCAGAGAGCACACAGTACCACAAACATCATCCAATGTCCATAAACGTTGTGTTTAGTGTTTATGATGAATATTTATTTTAGAAGATTGTTTTCAAACTCTGTATTTGTTGATTTCAAAAATAATCTGCATACACTTCTCAAAGTCATGTCCATTGAAGGGCACATACTTTAATATTACAACTCTGCACAAAAGTCAAGTCCAAATGGATCAAAGACCTCAACATAAAGCCAGATACACTGAACCTGATAGAAGAGAAAGTGGGGAAGAGCCTTGAACACATTGTCCTGAACAGAACACCAACAGCATAGGCTCTAAGATCAACAATTAATAAATGAGACCTTATGAAACTGAAAAGCTTCTGTAAGGCAAAAGATACCATCAATAGGACAAAACAGCAGACCAGAAAATGTGAAAAGATCTTCACCAACTCCATGTCTGACAGAGGGTTAATATTAAATATATATATGAAGAACTTCAGACAACAACAAAGCAAATGATCCAGTTATAAATGGGGTACAGATATAAGCTGAATTCTCAACAGAGGAATTTCTAATGCAGAGAAACACTTACAGAGATGTCCAACATCCTTAGTTGACAGGGAAATGAAGATCAAAACTACTCTGCGATCCCATCTCCACCTGTCAGAACGACTAGACAGCAAGACCTGAAGTGGCAGCTCGTGCTGGCAAGGATATAGAGCAAGGGAAACACGCCTCCACTGCTGGTGGGAGTGTACAGCCACTTTGGAAATCAATCTGGAGCTTTTTTCAGAAAACTGGAACCCAATCTACCTCCAGACCCAGCTATACCATTCCTGGGCATATTCACAGAGAATACTCCATCCTATCACCAGGCCACCTGCTCAACTATGTACATAGCAACTTTATTCACAATAGCCAGAAACTGGAAACAACCTACATGTCCCTCAGCTGTAGAATGGATAAAGAAAATGTGATAAATTTATACAATGGTATATTACTAAATGGTTTAAAACAATGACATCATAAAATTTGCAGGTAATTGGATGAAACTAGGCAAAAATCATGCTGAGTGAGGTAACCCAGACCCAGGAAGGCAAACGTGGTGTGAACTCATAAGTGGATATTAGCTGTAAAGTAAAAGACAATCATGCTACAGTTCACAGACCCAGGGAAGCTAAGTAGCAAGTAGGGATTGTGGGGAGGTTGGGAAACACAAGGTTCTTCCAGTGAACAGAAAACAGATTTGAAAGGTCGACTGGAAGTGTGTGTGGTTGGCACAGCAGGGATCAGATGGGGAGAGAGAGGGAGAAAATACTGGGAGAAATAACTAGAATCAGAAGCCATTTCAGGAGCAGGGTGAAAACCTAGTGCAATGGAAACTCCTTGGAATCCACTAGAGTAACCCTAGAAAAAAATCCTAGTAATGGGGGACATGGATCCTGAACTGACCCTCTTCTGTAACTAGGGAAGGCCTCAAGTAGAGGGACTGGACACCAACCGACCTAGAAAACTTTTGGCCTTACAGATTTTCCTTCCTGCAGAATGTTCTGGGACAGGACCGAGTATGATCATCATCAATGGGACCAGAGAGACTTCATCTAGCAGCTCATAGAAACAGATCCTGAGTTCCACAGCCAATCATTAAGCAGAGTTTGGGAAGTTCTGTGAAGGTCTGGAAGAACAAGAAGGGCCAGGGACACACTAGAAGAATGTGGCTCACAGAATCAACCAACTGAAGTCTCCTGGGAACTTGCAGAGATCAGGGAGCCAGCAGAGGTCTGACGTAGGTCTTCTGAACATATGTTACAGGGCTGAGTAGCTTGGTGTTATTGTAGAAATTCTAACAGTGAGAGCAAAGGCTGACTATAGTTCTTTTGCCTAATTGTGGAACCCTTTTTCTCCTACTAGAGTGCCTTGTTCGGCCTTGATATGATGGCATATACTTGGTCTTATTGTAGTTATTTACGTTGTGTTTATTAAATGTCTTTTGGAAGCCTGATCTTCTCCGAGAGGAGGAGGGAGGTGGATGTGAGAGATAGTGGATGAACCCACAGTTGGGAGGATGCAATATGAGAGAATAAACTAAAATTTAAAAATGAATTAAATTTTTTTTTCTTTTTTTTCAGTTTATTCAGGAACCCTGAACAATCCTCGGACCCTGGGGAAAGCCAGCCCACAGCTTAAATAGCCTCTGGGTAGCCAACCCAGGCGTGCCACGTGGGCAATGCAGAGAGGTCCACACACATGGAAGCAAGCCAGATCCCCAGCCTCAGCCAAATGTGGAATTGATCGTGACAGAGAACACTCACCATCGGGAAGGTGGAAGGCGGAAACCAGCTCCAAAAAATGAATTAAATTTTAAAAAATAAAGAAATAATATAGTTCTGTATTAGCTTTGGTTGTAAAAGCAGATTACATGGGAAATCAAAAACAACTAAAGTTGATTTTTACTCTGTTCTTAAAACCAGGTTAAACTGCATGCAATCAGACATGCTCTTCTCTGGGTCCAAAGCAGCTGACCCTGAGTGCAGTGCTTAGCCTCGCATCCTGAGCGTATCATTTTAGCTTTTTATGGTATCCAACCATGCTTGGGGAGAATGTCCTGCTTCAATGGCTGTAAAGGCCTGAATGATCATGGCTGCATCACACTGTTGTGAGACTCTAATCTTGCATATATACCACAGGCAAACCAAGGAGACCAACACCAGAAGGCCTGCTAACACTCCCATGCGGGTTGATGCCCCAGGTCCCGCCTCTGAGAAAAAGGTATCGGACGGGTCTGATGCTCTTTGGGTGGATGACACCTAAATGAACATCTGTACAAAGTCCCAATTTATTTCTAATATCAGAGATCAGACCTCTACTCTTGCCTGATGCGTCTAAAACAAAAAGGGGGAACTGTAGAGAGCTGCGGAATGCTATGCCTTAAAGATGGAGCTGGTTTCCGCCTTCCACCTTCCCGATGGTGAGTGCTCTCTGTCACGAACAACTCCACATTTGGCTAAGGCCTAGGATCTGGCTTGCTTCCATGTATGTGGACCTATCTGCATTGCCCCCGTGGCACGCCTGGGTTGGCTACCCAGAGGCTATTTAAGCTGTGGGCTGGCTTTCCCCGGGGTCGGAGGATTGTTCAATGTTCCTGAACAAACTGCATTGAAAAAAAAAAAACAAAAAAAAAAAAAAACAGGTTAAACTGTCTGAGTACACAGAAGGATAGCAGTGTTAGGCCCTAACTGACCTCAGTGTATGTTATTAACTCTTATTTTAAGGTTTAGCAAAAGTTTCAGTCTTGTTCCCTGTTTTCTACTTCTTCTGATGTTCGTCCTCTTCGCCTTTCTGAATGGGGATTGAGCATTTTAGCCTAAGTCCTCCTTGATTAATTTCTTTAGGTGTACAGAATTTAGTAGGTTTATCCTATATTATATGTCTAATTTCCACTTATGAGTGAGTATACCCTGAGTGTCTTTCTGCTTCTGGGATACCACACTCAGGATGATCTTTTCCAGTTCCCATTATTTACCTGCAAATTTCATGATTTCCTTGTTTTTTATTGCTGAGTAATATTACATTGTGTAGATGAACCACAATTTCTGTATTCATTTCTTGGTTGAGGGGCATCTGGGTTGTTTCCAGCTTCTGGCTATTACAAATAAAGCTGCTACAAACACGGTTGAGCAAATGTCCTCATTGGGTACTTGAGCATATTTTGGATATATGCCTAGGAGTGGTATAGCTGGATCTTGAGGAAACACTATTCCTAATTGTCTAAGGAAGTGCCAGATTGATTTCCAGAGTGGTTGTACAAGTTTACATTCCCACCAGCAGTGGAGGAGGGTTCCCTTTCTCCACAACCTCTCAAGCATGTTTTGTCACTTGAGTTTTTTATTTTAGCCATTTGATTTGCATTTCCCTGATGACTAAGGACAGGACAGGAGATTGCCACAGAGGGCCTTTAATAAAAGGCTCTATCCTGCAGGGTATCAAAGCAGATGCTGAGATTTATGGCCAACCTTTGGGTAGAATGCAGGGAATCTTATGAAAGAAGTGGGAAAGAGTAAGCCCTGGAGAGGACAGGAGCTCCACAAGGAGAGCAACAGAACCCAGGGGTCTTTTCTGAGACTGATACTCCAACCAATGACCATTCATGGAGATAACTTAGAACCCCTGCACAGAATTAGCCCATGGCAGTTCAGTGTCCAAGTGGGTTCCATAGTAATGGAAACAAGGACTGTCTCTGACATGAACTGATTGTCCTGCTCTTTGATCACCTCCCCGTGAGCGGGGAGCAGACTTACCAGGACACAGAGGAAGACAATGCAGCCACACCTGATGAGGCCTGATAAACTAGGATCAGAAGGAAGGAGAGGAAGACCTCCCCTATCAGTGGACTTGGGGAGGGACATGCTTGGAGAAGGGGGACAGAGGATGGGGTTAGGAGGGGAGGAGGGAGGGAGCTACAGGGGAGATACAAAGTGAACAAAGTATAATTAATAAAAATTAAAATAAAAAATTAATAAAAAATAAAAAAGTTTTAGTCTCTTACCCTGATGCACTGCCACACTACGTAGTAACAATGAATACACACATCTAAGTAGAAATACAATACTATTTATAATACTATTCATTTATACTCAAAAATAAATAGATTATAGAGTGCATGGTGGCACACAGCTTTAATAACAGCATTAGGGAGGCAGAAGTAGGCAGAACTCTGTGAGTTCAAGAACAGCTTGGTCTACACTATAAAATCTGGGAAAGACAGAGCTACGAAACCTTTTTTCAAAAACAAACAAACAAGACTTACACATTAACTGCTTTTCTTATTGCTGTTACAATATATTACCAAAGCAACAAGACAAAAAGTGAATTTTTGTGAATGGGCTGGTGTTCTTCTCCCTGTATTAGGAATCCCATTTAGTTAGAGAGTGTCCTCTTCAGGTTTCGTGGCCCCTGCTACTAGGAGTCTCAGTTAGAGTAACCTCCATATCTTCCCAGAAGTCTTAGGTCTCCAGCTTGTCACAGAGATTCCTTTGCCCAAGGTTTCTCTTCTCTCTGCATGCCCTCTGTCCTAGCACCCCAGTTCTCCCTAGGTCTAATCTCCACCCTCATTTCTCTCTGAGTTCCCTCTCCTACTTTGTTCTCTTTCTTCATTTCTGATTAATTAATTAAACATTTTAAAAAGGCAGACTTCCAAATTCTCTTGACAACTGGTCTCAAAGACCCTACATGGTCAAGTTTATGACAGCAATGACCATAGTTCTCTAACCAATTTTTTGTATTAGCTATCACTATGCCAGAAGTAGAGACTGAAGAGGAAGTAAGCCCACCCTTGGTGACCTACTTCTTCCACCAAGGTTCTACCTAGTAAAGGTTTCATGATCTTTACAAACAGTGCCACTATCTGAGGCCAGGTACTAAAACACATCAGTCTACATGGGACACTTCGTGTATGAATCACAAAAATATAACTAGCAAAATATATACAAGTATAAAATACGAAACATGTATTTGTATGATGAACTCTGAAGAAATATGGCAAAGGGTCTATATAAGTGGAAAGAAATCCCATATTCATGGAATGGAAGACCATATAGAAAAAGTGCCATCTCTCTTTTAATTGTTTTGTAAATTAACAAAATTGTTTTAGGATCTCCAAAGAATTTTTATTTATTTTTTTCTAAAGGCTCAAGATTTAAAATGAATAATAATTTTAAATACAATAAACATAGAAAAGGCTATATAATCCTGCTTTATGATATAAAAATGATGAAAACATACTGTAGTATTGACACAGACAAACAAAGGTTAAAAAGAGGAAGTCTTTTCAGGGACTGGCTTCGGAGCACTTGCTGTTGATAAGTACTCCAGAGAGCACAGTAAAGGTATGAAATATTTATAGCATTTTATTACTTTGAATTTTCATGAAAACTTCCTCAAGTCGATCAGCATTCATATTAGTTTTAAAAGGGGGAACTGTAGAGAGCTGCATAATGCCGCGCCTTAAAGGTGGAGCGGGTTTCTGCCTTCCACCTTCCCGATGGTGAGTGCTCTCTGTCACAAACAACTCCATATTTGGCTAAGGCTGAGAATCTGGCTTGCTTCCATGTATGTGGACCTATCTGCATTGCCCACGTGGCACACTGGGGTTGGCTACCCAGAGGCTATTTAAGCTGTGGGCTGGCTTTCCCCAGGGTCAGAAGATTGTTCAAGGTTCCTGAATAAACTGCATTGAGAAGAAAAAAAGAAAAAGAAAAAGAAAACAGGCATAGGGAAATCGAGTAAGATTATCAAGGTTAGTCCAGTTCAATAATGAAAAAAACATAAAACCAAGAGCCGTATCATAAGGAAATAACCTAAAAAAGAGGGCAAAGGAGTCACTAGGGAGTTGTATAATAAAAAGATTTATTTTAAAAGTTATTTAAAGTTCATATGTAACTTTGGATTCTGTGCTGTTTCATTTTAATCTATTTTTTAACATCATCAGAATATTAAGTTTGAATTTAAAAAGAATAATTTAATTAAGAGCATACCGTTTCAGATTAATTAATTACTTTTCTATTTGGGTCACAGTCTTAAAATATCATTTCATAGTGTATTTTGATTTAACAAAATAATAAAGTAAAAATTTAAAACCTTCAATTCTATGAAGTGTAGAAATCCTGCTTTCTTTGCTTATTTAATAATATGTTTATTAATTCTTTGGGAATTTTGTACAGTGTACTTTGGTCATTTTCATTTTTCTTTCTCAACTCCTTCCAGATCTACTGCTACTTCCTTACCCACTCAATTTCACATTTTCTCTTTTTCTAATGCATTAAATCCAATATTTATTGCTTGATATTCTTGGATATGCAGTTGGCTCTGTAGCATGGTAGACTTCCCAGGGTGTCGACATATCCAGCTATACTACTCTCGGACTTATATCCCCAAGACTGTTGGTTAGTTGTGTTGACTGAGAAGAAGAAAACACAAGGGAGAAAATAGACCTATCCGATTGGCAAGATTGTGAGGTATTCTCTTGATCAATGCTTATGTTGGGCTAGTTGTTCTGGATTGCATAAAAGGATCAAGCAAAGTGAGCCATGAAAAGAGAGCAAGCTCGTTGTATGATTATCCTGTACTATAGGTCTATTATCCACTTATAAGTGAATACATACATGTGCACCTTTCTGTATCTGGGTTACTTCACTTAGGATGATCTTTTCTAGTTATATCCATTTGAAATTTTGATAATTTTTTTAATAGCTGAATAGTATTCCATTGTGTAAATGTACCACATTTTTTTAATACATTCATTCGTTGAGGGACATCACGCTGCTTCCAGTTTCTGGCTATTATGAATAAAGCCTCTGTGAACATATGAGCAAATGTCCTTGTTGTATGATGCAGCATCTTTTGGATATATGCCCAGGAGTGGTATAGCAGTGTCTTAAGGTAGAACTATTCCCAATTTTCTGAGGAAAAACCCACAGACCCAAAGAAGTTAAGTAACAAGGAGGGCCCAAAGGAGGGTGCCCGAATTTCACTCAGAAGGGAAAATAGAATAGACAGCAAAAATAGATAAAGAGAGGGAACTGGGCAGGAGATGGAATAGGGAGGAAAATAAGAGTGGGGATCAGATGTGGGAAGAACTGGGATAGGCCGTGAGAGGGCTGCGAACAAGAAGAAAAATTAGGAGGGACATCTCTTGGTCAAACTAAAGGCCTGCTACAGGGTAGGCTCCTGGGAGGATGTGGGTGTGATACTAGTTGTGATTCCTAACACGAGGGGAGGGGCATGAAGAATGAAGTGACCACCTCCTAACCAGGAAGGACTAGTGGAAGGAAGGGATCAACCACATATTGACAAAATCTGTGATCCAAAACTTACCCTACCTACAAGACGTGTAGGGCTAATGAGGGAACAAAGAGGGAAAGTCCAAACTATAATTGGACCAACCTTACACCCACCCTGGTAGAGAGCCAGCTCCTGACACTAATAGTGATACTCTACTATGACTGCAGACAGAAGCCTAACTTGACTGTTGTCTGGGAGGCTCCAGCCAACAGCAGATCAAGATGCTTTCAGACAGGGGTAACTTTACTGTTCTTTGGGAGGCTTGAGCCAACAGCAGATCAAGACAGATGATGGGACTTGCAGCCAAGCATGGGAAGGAATTCTGGGGGTCCTACAGGTTTTTAGGAAAAGTTGGAAGGACCTGGAGAGGACAGAAACCTCACAAGAAGACCAAGAGAAACAACTACCACAGCCACATGGTGGCTTTCAGAAACAGAGACATCAACTAAGGAACATGCATGATCTAGACCTACATCCCATGCACATATGTGACCAATGGGCAGCTTGGTCTTCATATTGGATGCCTGGTGAGTGGAGGGTGTACTGTTTCTAACATGGATTCTGTTGCCTGCTTTTGTATCACCCCCCTGGAAGGACTGCCATGTCTAGTGAAGATACGCACAGTCCTGAGGCGACTTGATGTGCTGGGAAGGTTAATACAGGTGGAGGTCCCCTTTTCTGGTGGGGAAAGGAGGGGAAGTGGGGGAAATGGGAAGAGAGGATATACAATAAATAAACTAATACAACATTTAATTTAAAAAAAGAAAAGAGAGCAGGCCAGGAACAAGCATTTATCGTCTTTGTGTCAGTTCCTGCCCTACTTGAGTTTCTGCAATTATGGACTATGATTAGGACTCCTAAGCCAAATACAATTTTTTCTGTCCACTCTCTTAAAATAAAAATGGTCTTTACTATACCAATCTAGAACAAAGTAAAACAGACTCTATATCCTGCTATAGAGACACCTGTTCATCTATGACCATTGTTGCTCTATTCACTGTAGCCAGAAAATGGAAACAACCTAAATTTCCATTGACAGATGATAAACAATAAACAGTTTGAAGGTAAAATTATGGAACTAGAAACAATAATCCTTGGTAAGGTAACCCAGACTAAGAAAGACAAACACCATGTTTTCTCTCCTATATGGATGTCAACATTGACTATTTAGATATGTGTGTTACCTTTAGAATACTCATAGAGGTCCAACACATAGAAGAGGGGAAATCTTTGAAGGGAGAATAGACAGAATTCCATTATATAAAGGAAAATATGGGAATAATGGGATAGTAAGAATTAAAAGGGATGGGGAATGAAAGTATGGGCTAACAGAGGAAATATGGGGAGGGATAACTAACACTAAAGATCTTTTAAAAAAATATGGTAACTTATCACTGTATGAGCTACCTAAAATTAGATAGATAGATAGATAGATAGATAGATAGATAGATAGACAGACAGATGATACACAACACACACAAATCACAATATTTTAACTTCAAATTATGAGTTTACTTGAACACATATCCCTTGACAACACCTGTCTACTTAAAAGATGAAATGGCATTATGAACACACTCACTATGAATAATGTTGAAGATTAGCATTTCATCAGTTGGCTAGGGAAGGCTTTCAAAGGATTTAATAGTTATTTGTTTGTGAATAAATGCTTCATATTCACCACTGGGAAGTATGAGAAGCCTGCTGTGCCAATTAGCTTAATTGATGAGACTTTCAATTGGTCCTGGGGAGTATTATTTTCCTGAGGTGAACCTATTGAGAGAATTTGTTAAAGAAACTTTCACAGTTGTGAGATATTTTAAATGTACTTCACCTAGTCTGAAATCTTGTCACCATATATACATATATATACATAATATATATATATATATATATATATATACACACATAATTCCACATGTTTGTCTTAATACAGCATCTTTGCCATCAAGACAAATTTTCAGTGTTGTTTTTCTGAAATATTCTTTTCTTGCCTTCACATAAAAATGAAATGGGTTGATTATGATCAATGGATACATTATAAATCTTTGTTTTAGAACCAAATATGGTATCAGAAACTACATCCCAAGATTGTCTTTGATATATCTTTGCAGTTTCAGGAGGAGTTATGTTTATTTCTCTATATAGTTGTCAGTCCCTTACATACAGGCATAGATCCTCTAAACATGTAATACTGTCTTTATAACTACAAATCATATTACCAATGAGACAATGTTCTGAGATGTTGAGAAGTTAGGTATGTAATTTGTACTCCACAGGTGAGTTTTAAAATCCAACTTTAAACTGTCTCTTCTTCAAAATATCTTTTTAAAAACCAGCTCAACAAAATCTTGGATGAATGTGATAAAATAATTGATGTATGTGTTTTAGAAAAGGGTTGTATTGGAGCTCTGTATATCTTTGAATGTCAAGACTCCAGTTACTCTTTGAAGTGTGTGAAGTTTAATGAGCTTCCCAACTATTCCTAATCTCTCCTATCTTTTTTTCTGTCTTCTTCATGACAGATATGCATAGAAAGTGATGACAATGATGGCAGATAAATATAGCTTTCTAGACTCTAAATTCTGAGTTTTAAAAATTTTCAATTTTTTTTACTAATCATCTATGCAGAAGGCTGGCATATTACCATGATGTCTAATCATAACAATAGAAACCTTAAGGAAGTAATCAAACACTATCTGATTGGATTTTTTCCACTCCATGAGATGGAACCCATGCCCACTTATGCTTGTATGAACAAGAACCTGGCACTTTTTAGGCTATGGACCTCAGATAAAACCAAATACTATTGTTGTTTAAAAAGAAATGTAGTAATATAATGACTTCTTAGGATATTCTGCTATTTCAATATTGTCAGTGTCTTGCTCAGCCATTATCAGAGATGTTTCCTCCTGAAGTATAGGAATAAATACAGAAACCCACAGACAGAAAATGTGCAGAGTGTGGGATATCTTGGAATATCCATTCCAAAATGAACTTTCTCCATTGTCTTTCCCCTCTGGATTTGGAAACAAAACAGTGTGACAGCCTCTGGTGATAGAAGACACCCAGACAATGAATTCCAGACACAATGGGATGGATGCACATATGAACTCACAGAGATGGTGGAAGCACACACAGGCCAAAGCCAAATGGGGTTGCAGCACTAAATGAAGAAGTGATATACACATCTCGAATCTAGAAGTTATCTTCAATTGATAACTTCTCACAAAGGAGAAATTTGTTTTCTCCAATGGGTTCTCAATAAGGAAAATCCACATTCCAGGGCACGCTCTATGCCCAGCAGTACATGACCAACTCAAAATGAACTCTATACTTTTGGAGATATTTTGTGTTATAATTTTATAATACTTTTTAAAACCTTGCTGGGTTTTTTTCTTATATATTATGGTTTTCAAATTATTAGTGGTATTGTGTGTGCATGTGTGTGTTTTCTGTGTATACATATGTCTCTGTGTGTGGATGGCCTTTTATTGCCTTTTCATTCTTTTTTTTTCTCTGTTTTGTTCTGTCCTAATCTTTTTCCATGTTTGCTTTTTATACAGAGAGTGGGGGTTGGGTATGGATACGAATGGGAAAGGAGGTGGGGAGGATCTAGGAGGAGATGAGAGAAGGAAAACTAGAAAAACTATTTCAATAAAAATAAGAAAAACCAAGTAATTTAATGATAACATTACTATCCACAAAAATTCAATATATTGCTATTATAAAAAGAATTAAGTATGACTCTCCTTTGGGAAAAATCAAGAATCCTGCTTCGTCTGACTAAAGTTTTCTGTTGCAGGCAGTAGCAGGGAACTGTGTATCTGGTCAACTTTCTCCTCCACTGACATTCCTATAACTGTTAACTAGCCCAGGCCGTTTACTAAAAACTACTTCTTACATAGATACTGAAATACAAATTCACTTAAAATGCCTTTTAGAACTTCACATTGTTGTACACATACACAATTAAAGTCTTCAAAATATTATTTGTCCTTTCTCTCAATATGAAAATCTTTAAAGAGTTACAAGTTCTGAGTGCTAACTGGTGATGAAACATCTTTATTTAGAAACTGAAGTTGTGGAGGCTAAGATTTTTAAAAAGCCCTTAAGTTCTATTCACCCTTCCTATTCCTCTTAACATTCACATCTTTGTCAATACTGTTTTTTAGGAGTGACCGTTCTGTGACCCTTATTCTTTTCTATGTCTGACTATATGAAGCGAAAGCATCTCAAATCATTACTCACTTCTCAGTACATCAACTATCTAAAATCTTTAGATTTCCTTCTCTGATATGTCAAATATCAGACATTGCAAACCTACCAAGTTTAGTCAACTGTTGCCATCTTTTTGCTCTAACCACAGCTGAGATTGGTAGTTTTGACCACCTGCCTCTCACAAGACATTGTAAAGTTGAATGTTTACTCTTTGATCTTTATTGTTGCTTCCAGAGAGTTTTCTAATCTTGCATTAAATCTCATATTCCCATGTCATTTGTTTATCACCACCTTCCCTTACTGCAGGGATCTTACACATCTTTGCATTGGCACTGATATTCTCTACATCATCGCTTATATCATGACTCTTTAGCTCTTCCTCTGCGTAGTCCAAAATGAAGCCAGGTTGTCTCTCCTCACCACAGCCTTATGTTTTTATGATTATTCACTCATGCTTACCATAGATAGTGACTACCAAAATCCTCCTCCCCCCCATTAAAAGTCTATATCTTACTGCCTCTTTGTTTGGTTCAATCCATTTAATACTCAACTGTCAGGAGCCATGGTGCAGCTACCTTAGAATGCTGCTGCTAATTTAGCTTTACCTTTGGCCAAGTTATACTTGTTTTTCTATCAATGGAATGTTTTTACAAAGAAACTGTTAGCTCAGAGTGAATATTTCATGAACTCATGAAATGAGTCATAAGGGAGGCTTATGGTAAGAGATAAGGAAGAAGGACATGGCTCATGAACTTTGAGCAAGTATTGGATTATTTTCTGACTCATGTGATGGGGAAATACTGTTTTGCTTAAATAAACATTTTAGACTACAAAAAGGGGTTGAGAGAAAAATAAACTTGGCTTCAGTTCTTACTGAAGTCCACCTTACACCTATATTATTGTGTCTTTTTTCTTTCAGTCCTCACTCCCTCCTTCGCAGCTCCCATTACTTGACTGAGCGGGCTCGGTCACTCAACTACCACTACCCCAATAAGGATATGCTTGATTCTGTGACTTGATAATGTTCACTGGATCCCTTAAATACTTTCTTACTAAATATAAATTGCTATGTCAATTGTTATAATTATTTTACTCATTTTCTTGTATAATCAGCTATTTTGCCTTCTGCCTACAGCTTCACAAATGGCTATGTTTGGAATGAGTATATAATCATGCTGACTGGCCAGTCTTTATAATATGATCATTACCCTCAAATTATTTCTGAATGGTGCCCTGTAATCATATTTTATTTTGATATTCATACTTGTACTCACACTCAGCTTGAGGATTGTTTAACAGTTCTTCTTTCCTTACATTACAAATATCCTCCCTAACTCTTCCTTTCAGTTGATTATTTACTTACTATTTCAAGACTGACAACATAATTTTTGGGTTCTGGGGCAAAAAGAAACTGCACAGACTCTTGTAGGGAGAAAAAAAAAAGCACACAAGACCACTAGCTTTTCTTTCTACATTCTATTTAAAAATAACATGTTTTAAATTTAGTACTTAATACTAACCTACTTAACAGAAAATTTAAATATCACTTAATATGAATTCTGCAAAATTTTTAATTTTAATTTTTATATTAGTTACAGTTTATTTATCTTGTATCCCAGCTGTAGCTCCCTCCCTCCTCCCCTTCCAATCCCACCCTCTCTCACTCCTCTCCTCCTATGCCCCTCTCCAAGTGCAACTCTTTTATTAAATCTTAGGAATTTAAACCTTCAGCACAAATATAAGAAATTAAAGCTGTGTGTATAATGACTAATATTACACAACTCATATTTAACATTGCATGAATGTGTTTGTTTCTCTTGCTAGAATGGTTGAAGTGCTATCTAAAATAAATTCAACTGTTATGTGTCACTTCCTGATTATTACATATTCTATTTTTAATTGAAAATATTTTATGCTCTTTTTGTTCTTTCATGCATTACATTCTAACCTCAGTTTCCTCTCTCTGACTTCTTCCCAGTCTGTCTCCCATCTTCCCTGTCACCTAGATCCACAACTCCTTAAAAAAAAAAAAAAAAAAAAGCTGGACAAGGCAAACCAGTGGGAAGAAAAGGGTCTCAAGTGCAGGCAAAAGAGTCACAGAAGAGTCAGAGACCCTCTCTCTCTCTGTTTCTCTCTCACTCACTCACTCACTGTTGGGACTCCCCCAAAAACACCAAGGTACATCATAACATAATTGCAGAGGTCTTAGCTCAGACACATATAGGGTCTGTGTTTGTCACACCAGTCTCTATAAATTCCAATGATCCCTGCTTAGTTGATTCTGTGGACTGTTCCCATGAGGTCCACAACATCTTTGAGTTCCACAGTTTTTCCTCCCCCATTTCTGCAGGGGTTACCCTGGCTCCACTTAGCATTTGGCTGTGGGAATTTGCATCTGCTCTTATAAGTTGCTGTATAATGCCTCTCTGGTGACATTTGGGCTAGGCACCAATCTATTAGCCTAGCAGAATGTCTTTAGTATTCATTTCCTTGAATTTTTTGTTTATCTTTGGTTTTTGTCAGTCATGTTTGGTTCTGTCCTGGGTCTGGGCTCTCCTGTCTCTGGTTCCTGGCAGTCCAAGCGGTGTCAAGTGTAAGCTGCCCCTCATGGTGTGAACCCCAAGTTGGACTAGTTATTGGTTGGCCACTCTCACAAGTTTTGTGCCACCATTACCCAAGCACATAAAGCAGGTATTGTAGATCAGATTGTAGGTCAAATGTTTTTTCACTTGGTTGATGACCCATTCCCACTGCTGGGAAACTTACCTGGTTCTAGAAGATGGCCTATTTAGGCTCCATATCTCACATTACTAGACTTTATCAGAGTCACTCTCATCTATTTCAGGGAGTTTCCACTGCCCTAATTCCAGTCATCTCTCTAAATACTCCCCAGTTCCAGTCATCTCTCCCAGTACTCTCTCCCTCCATTGTTCCCCATTCAATGGCCTGATCTCTTCTGTTCTCATTCCCAAATCCCCCTATCCTACCCACAGAATCTATTCTATTTTCTTTCCCAGGGAGATCCATGCATGTCCCCTTGATCCCTCCTTGTCACTTAGCTTCTTTTGGGGTCTATGGATTGTAGCATAATCATGCTTTTCTTAACAGTTAATGCCCACTTCTAAGTGAGCACATACCATATTTGTCTTGGGTCTGGGTTAACTCACTCAGGATGGTTTTTCTAGTTTTATTCATTTGCCAGCAAATGTCATTGATATAATTGCTTTTAATAGCTGAGTAGTATTCCATTGTTTAAACATACATTTTCTTTACTCATTCTTTGGTTGAGAGACAGCTAGGTTTTTTCCAGTTACTAGCTATTATGAATAAATCTTCTATGAACATAGTTCAACAACTGTCCTTATGGGAGTATTATATAGGTTTATGCCTATTGATGCTATAGCTGGTATTATGGTATAACTATTCCCAATATTCCAAGGAATAGCCATGTTAATGTGCATAGTGGCTCTATAAGTTAGCACTCCCATCAGCAATGGTTATTCCACATCCTCACCAGCATGAGATATCACTTCTGTTGTTTTTATAAAATTTATTTATTTAGTTATTCACTTTACATTCCAAATGTAGCCTTCTCCTTTCTTTCCTCCATGTCGCTCCCTCCCTCTTTCTTTTTTATATCCCCCTTCACATAACCCTCAGAAAAGGGGAGTCTCCCCACCACTAACTCACCACAGCACATCAAGTTGCATCAGGATGGAGCACATCCTCTTCCACTGTGGCTTGGCAAAGCAGCCCCGGCAGGAGGAAGTGATCAAAAAGCAGGCAACAGAATCCATGTCAGAGACAACCATTCCCTCTACTAGGGAACCCATGTGAAGACCAACCTGCCCATTGTGTACATATGCATAGGGACCTAGATCCAGTCCATGCCTGGTCCTTGGTTGGTGCTTCATTCACTACAAGCACCCCTGGGCTCAGTTCTAGTTGACTCTATTGCTCTTCTTGTAGAGATCTTGTCACTTCTGGTCTCTCTATCTGTCTTCCCACTCTTCCACAAGGCTTCCTGTACTTCAACCAACTTTTTGGCTATGAGTCTCAGCATCTATTTCAATCCATTGATGGGCAGAGCCTCTCAGAGGACAGTCATGCTAGAGTCCCATCTGTAAGTATAGCAGAGTGCCTTTAATAGTGTCAAGGGCTCTCTCCCATTGGGTGGGACTCAGGTTGGGCTAAGCATTGGGTGTACATCCCCTTAATCTCTGCTCTGTATTTATCCTGCACAATGTGTAGGCAGAGTAAATTTTGGGTCAATATTTCTGTGGGTGGGTTGGTGTTCCCCTCCCTCCACTAGGAGTCCTGTCTAGTTACAGTGGCCTCTTCTCTCTCTATGACCTTCACTACTAGGGATCTCAGATAGAGTCACCCCCATTTTCCTCCTGGTAGCTTATCCTGTCTTAGGTCTCCAGCTTGTATCATAGGTCTCAGAGATGCTCACACCTATGTTTTCTATTTCCTCTGCAAGCCCTCTATCCTCTGCCTCCCTCCCACATCTGCTACCCACTCTCATTGCCTTCTTCAATTCCACTCCTATCCTGTTCCTTCTCTTCAACCAATTCTGCTGTCTATTCTATTTCCCCTTCTCAGTGGAAATCAAGCATCCTCCCTTGGTCCCTCTTTGTTACTTAGCTTCTTTGAGGCAGTGTATTATAGTATGGTTATCTGGTACTGTATGTCCAATATCCATTTAGAACTGAGTACATACCATGTGTGTCTTTTGGGTCTGGATTACCTCACTCAGGATGATATTTTCTAGTTTCATCCATTTGTCTGCAAATATCATAATTTCCTTGTTTTTAATAGCTTTGTAGTATTCCATTGTGTAAATGTACAACATTTTCTTTATTCAGTCTTCAAGTAAGGGACATCTGGGTTGTTTCCAGTTTCAGGATATTACAAGTAAAGCTGCTATAAACATAGTTGAGCAAGGATCCTTGTGGTATGGTGAAGCATCTTTTGGGTATATGCCCGGAAGTGGTGGTGTTGGGTCTTGAGGTAGATATATTCCAATTTTCTGAGAAACCGTCAGATTGATTTCCAAAATGGCTGTACAATTTTGCACTCCCTCCAACAGCAGAGGAGTGTTCTCCTTTCTCCACACCCTCTACAACATGTTCTGTCACTTGAGTTTTTGACCTTAGCCATTCTGATAGGTGTAAGATGAATCTCAGAGTCATTTTGATTTGCATTTTCCTGATGACTAAGGATGTTGAGCATTTCTTTAAGTGCTTCTCAGCCATTAGGGATTCCTTGGTTGAGAATTCTCTGTTTAGCTCTGTACCACATTTTTAATTGGGTTATTTGATTTGCTGATGTCTAGTTTCTTGAGTTCTTTATACATTTTGGATATCAGTCCTCTGTGAAATGTAGAGTTGGTGAAGATCTTTTCCTAAGTCTATAAATGAGGCTTCCATGATTTTGGCTGCTCAACATAACATTTCAGCATTATCCTTGATTCCTCTCTTTCTATAATACTCTCATGAGATCAACAATCTTCCTACCTTTATTTTCTAAACTCAGCATGATCCACACTATTTCTCAAACATTAACTCCTTGTATTACCTTCCAACTTTTCAATCCTGGATCATAGTAAGAACTGAAGAGCCCTACTGGTCATTTTGCCATTTATGTTAGCATATCAAATTAACATATTCATGTTAGCATATACTGTTGCTTTCTTGTTTAGCTTATGTGTAGGCAGACATGAAGTGAGGACTTATGGGTGTAGCTAACAACAGTTAATGAAAAAGGAGACAATGAATTTGAAAAAGATCAAGAATTTATGATTTCCTTGTTTTTAATTGCTAAGTAGCATTCCATTGTGTAGAAGTACCATAATTTCTATATCCATTCCTCCATTGATGGGCATCTGGGTTGTTTCCAGGTCCTGGCTATTACAAATAAAGCTGCTACAAACATGGTTGAGCACATGTCATCGTTGTGTACTTGAGCATCTTTTGGATATATGCCTAGGAGCGGTATAGCTGGATCTGGAGGAAGCACTATTCCTAGTTGTCTGAGAAAACGCCAGATTGATTTCCTAAGTGGCTGTACACATTGGAAGTAGGAGAAAACAAGTAACAGGATAGGAGCCTACCACAGAGGGCTACTGAAAGACTCTACATAGCAGTGTATCAAAGCAGATAATGAGACACATAACCATACCTTGGGCAGAGTGCAGGGAATCATATGAAAGAAAGAGGAGTTAGTATGACCTGGAGAGATCAGGAGCTCCACAAGGACCTATTATATCTTGGCACAGGGGTCTTTTATGAGACTGTATCTCCAACCAAGGACCATGTATGGATATAACCTAGAACCTCTGCTCAGATGTAGCCCATGGTAGCTCAGTGTCTAAGTGGGTTCCCTAGTAAGGGTACTAGGGACTGTCTCTGACATGAACTTAATGGCTGGCTCTTTGGCCTCCCCCAACCCCCGGAGGGAAGAGCAACCTTGCTAGGCCACAGAGGAGGACATTGCAGCCAGTCCTGATGAGACCTGATAAGCTAGAGTCAGATGGAAGGGGAGGAGGACCTCCCCTAGCAGTGGACTTGGAAAGGGGGAGGGAGAAGATGAGGGAGGAAGGGTGGGATTGGGCCGGAATGAGGGAGCTGACTACAGCTGGGATACAAAGTTAATAAACTGTAACTAATATTAATAAAATAAAATAAAGAAATTATGGGAGGGTTTAGAGGAAGAAAAACACAACATAGAAATAATATACTTGTTTAAAAAGTAAAAGTAATAATAATAATAATGTGCTAATAGATGGTTGCTCTCCTGCTAGTGACTCACAGCCAGTTTTCTGAGGTACTCTCTTACATGAATTCAATGCAACATCTGTCTTAGTAGTGTGATTCAGAACATAACATTCTTATGTTCTAAAGTTCATCTCTGACCCCTGAAAAGCACTGTTGTCTTTAGAAGACCCACTGTTGTTGCAAAATATTTGTTCCCGTTGTGAACCTCAAGGTTGTGAACTATAAAAAACTATTTCTTGTTTGTTGTGGTTTAGTCCTAACCCACATTTTAATCCAAAACCTTTCTGTTTATTATAAACAAGTGATTATGGTGTGGCTCAACCATTGCATACACCTTTAATCCAAGAGCTTTCTGTACACAGAATTTAATAAAGTTAACCCTAGGTCAAGGGAAGGAACAACAACAACAACAGAAACATCTGACAAGGGTTAAGTAGAAAGAAGGAACTTTGAGAGAAAAGTACTTAAAGCAGCATGGAGAAGAAGAAAGAGCTCTTTGCCTTTAGCTTTTGGCTTTTTCATTCTGGGCTGTTGGGTGAGCTGGCAGGTCTTTTCTCTTGGGTCATTTGGCTTTTTTATTTGGGACCTTAGCTGAGTAGGAAGATCAGCTGCATGTTTTCTCTGCCTCCATGAGCTAGCAGATTTTCACACAAGTATCTGGCACCTGAATCTTCCTTGGTACAATTGAATGATTTGGGATTTTCATTCATTAAAACAAAACCCTGTCATTTGGGACTCCCTATGTAGATATGGCTGGCCTCAAACTCACAAAGATACACCTGCCTCTGCGTCCTGAATGCTTGGGTTATAGGCATGTCTCTAATCTTATTTGTGAGGACTAAACTCTCCTGATAAAATATTTATTTGTGATGCTCAGCTCAGCGGTACAGACAAGCTGCGCGCCCCAGTACAACAGGGACTGGGAACCCCTGTCCAGAGAGGACCCCACAGAGAAGGAAGAAATTGTGCTGCTGGGGTCACCTAGGGAAAGTCTAGCAGACTGCAGATCGCAAACAGGTGAGTACGGCCAGCCATCACAGATCTGGGCCCAAACAGGGAGCACAGAGTAATTGGAAACTCAGCTCCCGCAGAAGAGCAAGTGGGCGCACGCTCCACCAGCCGAGAGGCCTGCTTTGTACCAACTACTCCTTACAGACAGAACTGTGTGCCCCAAGACACCAGAGCAGTACTCACCCGCCACAGATTACCTCTTGGGTTCTGGGGCACAGAGCCCCAACCTCAGACCTACAAAAGACCGGGAACCCTGAGATCAACCCCCAGATACTGCTCCAAGGGGCAACCAGTTATTCCTAACAAAACCGACCAAACGACGGGACACACAGGTTACAGCAGCTGATCACTAAATTTACAGCAAGAAACCCAGAAGGAGGGCAGCTGTCTCCAGGACTTCTCCTGGTGAGAGGAGAGTCCTCTTGACTAATCAGGACCACAGTTACCACCCAGGTCTCTATGCCTGAGGTGAGCTGTAGCAACTCCTGAAAAACACCAGACATCCAGGGACTATACCCAAAAAACTGGGAAGGCTTCCTTGAGGAAAAACCATCTTCCTGCCAAAGGGATTCTCTCCACTACAACAGTCCAGGAACAACCAGAAACTAAACTCAAACAACTAAGATAGCCCAATGGGTAGAAGACAGCATAAAAGTTCAACCAACAAAAGCCAGAGCAATATGGCATCTCCAGAACCCAGTTATCCAGGGGCAAATAGCCCTAGACACCCCAGCATAAATGAAATTCAAGGAGACGACCTAACATCTATGCTCAAGAAGATGATAACAGAGGAAACAAATAAAATTCGAAAAGAAATAGAGGAAGCTGCAGCCAAACAGTATGTGGCCTTTAGAGAGGAAATGCTTAAATCACTGAATGAAATATAAGAAACAGTGGATTATTCAAACACACAGCTGAAGGAATTGATGGAAAAACATGAAAATACAGTCAGACAAGTGAAGGAAACCAACAAAATAGCTCAAGACCTGAAGATAGAATTGGAAAAATTAAAAAAAAAAAAAAACACAAATGGAAGAAATTGTGGAGAGAAAGAACTTAGAGAAAAAAGCAGGAACTACAGAGGTTAGCATAACCAATAAGCTACAAGAAATGGAAGAAAGAATCTCAGGTGTGGAAGATACAATGGAAGAAATAGATGTATCTGTCAAAGAAAATGTTAAATCTAAAAAATTCCTGACACAGACCATCCAAGAAATTCAAGACAACATAAAAAGACAAAACCTAAGAATAATAGGAATAGAGGAAAAAGAAGATTCCCTGCACCAAGGCCCAGAAAATATTTTCAACAAAATCATTGAAGAAAATTTCCCCAACTTAAAGGAGAGGCCAATAAGAATGCAAGAGGCCTATAGAACACCCAATAAATTAGACCAGAAAAGAAAATCCTCCCTCCACATAATAATCAAAACCCTAAGTATACAGAACAAAGAAAAAATACTAAAAGCTGCAAGAGAAAAAGGCCAAGTAACATATAATGGCAAACCCATTAGAATCACACCTGACTTTTCAACAGAGACTATGAAAGCCAGAAGGGCCTAGACGGATATCATGCAGACCCTAAGAGAACACAGATGTCAGCCCAGGCTACTATACCCTGCAAAACTCTCAGTCCTCATAGACGGAAAAAACAAGATATTCAATGACAAAAACAAATTTCAACAATACCTACAAACAAATCCAGCATTACAGAAGACACTGGAAGGGAAAATGCAAACCAAGAAAGCTAGCTACATTCAAGAAAACACAGGAAATAAATAACCCCAGTACGGTAAAACAAAAAGCAACTAAGCACACAACTGTATGACCACAGCCAACATCAAATTCAAAGGATCTAACAGCCACTGGTCATTACTCTCTCTCAATATCAATGGACTTAATTCTCCAATAAAAAGACACAGACTAACGGAATGGATATGTAAACAAAACCCAGCAATCTGTTGTATACAAGAAACACACCTAAGTCACAAAGATAGACATTACCTGAGGGTACAGGGATGGAAGACAGTTTTTCAAGCAAATGGACGGAAGAAGCATGCAGGAGTAGCCATTCTAATATCTGATAAAATAGATTTTCAACCAAAATTAATCAAAAGAGATGGGGAAGGACACTTCATACTCATCAAGGGAAAATTCCACCAAGAAGACATCACAATCCTGAACATCTATGCCCCAAATACAAGGGCACCCACATTTGTGAAAGAAACATTGATAAAACTTAAACCACACAGAGATCCCCACACACTCATAGTGGGAGACTTCAACACCCCACTCTCAACAAAGGACAGGTCAACTAAACAGAAATTAAACAAAGAAACAATATCTCTAACAGAGGTCATGAATCAAATGGGCCTAACAGACATTTACAGAACCTTACACCCAAACACAAAAGAATTTACCTTCTTCTCAGCACCTCATGGAACCTTCTCCAAAATAGACCACATAGTTGGTCACAAAGCAAGCCTCAACAGATACAAGAAGATTGAAATAATCCCTTCTATCCTGTCTGATCACCATCGAATAAAGCTGGACCTCAGTAACAACAGAAATAGCAAAAAGCTTACACGTACATGAAAACTGAACAACTTGCTACTAAAAGAGAGCTGGGTCAAGAGAATTAAAGAAAGAAATTAAAATCTTCCTAGAACTCAATGAAAATGAAGACACAACATACCCAAACTTGTGGGACACAATGAAAGCAGTGCTAAGAGGAAAGTTCATAGCACTAAGTGCCTTCAAGAAGAAATTTGAGACAGCACATTCAAGCAACTTAATGGCTCACTTAAAAACCCTAGAAAAAGAAGAAGCAGACACACCAAGAAGGAGCAGACGGCTGGAAATAATGAAACTCAGGGCTGAAATCAATCAATTAGAAACAAATAAAACAATTCAAAGAATCAATGAAACCAAGAGCTGGTTCTTTGAGAAAATCAACAAGATAGTCAAACCCTTAGCCAAGCTAACTAAAAGGCAGCAAGACACCATCCAAATCAACAAAATCAGAAATGAAAAGGGGGACATAACTACAGACATTGAGGAAATCCAAGCAATCATTAGGACTTGTTTCAAAAGTCTATATGCAACAAAATTTGAAAATTTAAATGAAATGGACAATTTTCTTGTTCGATTCCACTTACCAAAGCTAAATCAGGACCAGGTAAATCAATTAAATAGTCCTATATCCCCCAAGGAAATAGAAGCAGTCATCGAAAGTCTCCCATCCAAAAAAAAGCCCAGGACCTGATGGTTTCAGTGCAGAATTCTACCAGATATTCAAAAAGGAGCTAACTCCAATTCTCTTCAAACTATTCCACAAAATCGACACAGAAGCAACATTACTAAACTCATTCTATGAAGCCACAGTCACCTTGGTACCTAAACCTCACAAAGACACAACCAAAAAGAGAACTTCAGGCCAATCTCCCTTATGAACATTGATGCAAGAATAATCAACAAAATACTCGCAAACCGAATACAAGAACACATCAAAGATATCATCCACCATGACCAAGTAGGCTTCATCCCAGGTATGCAGGGGTGGTTCAATATACAGAAATCCATCAATGTGATCCACCATATTAACAAATTGAAAGAAAAAAAAACACATGATAATCTCCCTAGATGCTGAAAAAGCATTTGACAAAATCCAACATCCATTCATGTTTAAAGTATTGGAGAGATCAGGGATACAAGGCACATATCTAAACATAGTAAAGGAGATATACAGCAAACCTATAGCCAACATCAAACTGAATGGAGAGAAACTTAAAGCAATCCCACTGAAATCAGGGACAAGACAAGACTGCCCACTCTCTCCATATCTCTTCAACATAGTTCTGGAAGTCCTGGCTAGAGCAATAAGACAGTTGAAGGAGATCAAGGGGATACAAATTGGAAAGGAAGAAGTCAAAGTATCACTATTTGCAGATGATATGATAGTATACGTGAGTGACCACAAAAACTCTACCAGGGAACTCCTACAGCTGATAAACACCTTCAGCAAAGTGGCTGGATACAAAATTAGCTCAAAAAAAAAAAAGTAGCCCTCCTGTATACAAAAGACAAAAGGGCTGAGAAAGAAATTAGGGAAACAACACCCTTCACAATAGCCACAAATGACATAAGGTACCTCGGAGTAACCCTAACCAAGGAAGTCAAAGACTTGTATGAAAAAAAATTTCAAATCTCTGAAGAAAGAACTAGAAGAAGATATGAGAAGATGGAAAGATCTCCCATGCTCATGGCTTGGCAGGATTAACATAGTAAAAATGGCCATCTTACCAAAAGCAATCTACAGATTCAATGCAATGCCCATCAAATTACCAACACAATTCTTTACAGACCTGGAAAGAAAAATTCTCAACTTCATATGGAATAACAAGAAACCCAGAATTGCTAAAACAATCCTCTACAATAAAAGATCTTCTGGAGGTATCTCCATCCCTGATCTTAAGTTGTACTATAGAGCAACAGTTTTAAAAACTGCATGGTACTGGCATAGAAACAGAATGGTGGATCAGTGGAACTGAACAGAGGACCCAGAAATAAACCCACACACTTTTGGACACCTGATCTTTTACAAAGACGCCAAAACCATACAATGGAAAAAAGATAGCATCTTCAACAAATGGTGCTGGTCCAACTGGATGTCTAAATGCAGAAAAATGAAAATAGATCCATACTTATCACCGTGCACAAAACTGAAGTCCAAGTGGATCAAAGACCTCAACATAAAACCAGACACATTAAATCGGCTTGAAAAAAAAGTGGGGAATACCCTAGAACTCATTGGTACAGGAGAAAACTTCCTGAACAGAACACCAACAGCACAGGCTCTAAGAGCAACAATCAATAAATGGGACGTCATGAAACTGAAAAGCTTCTGCAAAGCAAAGGGCACTGTCATCAAAACAAAGCGACCACCCACAGATTGGGAAAGAATCTTCACCAACCCTTTATCTGACAGAGGACTCATATCAAGTATATATAAAGAACTAAAGAAGCTGAAAAGCAGCAAACCAAGTAATCCATTTAAAAAATGGGGAACAGAGCTAAACAGAGAATTCTCAGTAGAGGAATACCGAATGGCAGAGAAGCACTTAAAGAAATGCTCAACCTCACTAGCCATTAGGGAAATGCAAATCAAAACAACCCTGAGATTTCACCTTACACCCATGAGAATGGCCAAGATCAAAAACTCAAGTGACAACACATGCTGGAGAGGTTGTGGAGAAAGGGGAACCCTTCTCCACTGCTGGTGGGAATGTAAACTTGTACAACCACTCTGGAAATCAATCTGGTGCTTTCTCAGACAACTAGGAATAGTGCTTCCCCAAGATCCAGCCATACCACTCCTAGGCATATATCCAAAAGAGGCTCAAGTACACAAAAAGGAAATTTGCTCAACCATGCTTGTAGCAGCTTTATTTGTAATAGCCAGAAGCTGGAAACAACCCAGATGCCCCTCAACTGAAGAATGGATGCAGAATTTGTGGTACATCTACACAATGGAATATTACTCAGCAATGAAAAATAAGGAAAACATGAAATTTGCAGGTAAATGCTGGGATCTGGAAAGGATCATCCTGAGTGAGTTGTCCCAGAAGCAAAAAGACACACATGGTATATACTCACTCATATAGACATAAAACATAGGACAAACCCACTAAAACCTGTGCATCTAAAGAAACTAAGCAAGAGAGAGGACCCTAACTAAAATGTCCAATCCCCAACCAGAAAGGCAAAGAGGATGGACATCAGAAGAAGAAGAAAACAGGAAACAACCTAGGAACCTACCACAGAGGGCCTCTGAAAGCCTCTGCCCTACAGACTATCAAAGCAGATCCTGAACCTTATGGGCAACTGGTGGGCAGAATGAATGGAATTTTATGTAAGAACTGGGAAATAGTAAGAGCTGGAGAGGACAGGGTCTCCACAAGGAGAGCAACAGAACAAGAAAATTTGAACACAGGGTACTTCCCAGAGACTCATACTCCAACCAAGGACTATTCATAGAGATAACCCAGAACCCCTGCACAGATGTAGCCCAGGGCAGTTCAGAGTCCAATTGGGTTACATAGTAATGGGAAGAAGGACTGCCTCTGACATAATCTGATTGGCCTGCTCTTTGATCACCTCCCCCTGGGGGGGAGCAGCCTTACCAGGCTATAGTAGAGGACAATGCAGCCACTTTTGATGTGAACTGATGGACTAAGATCAGAAAGGAGAGGAGAACCTCCCCTATCAGTGGACATGGGGAGTGGCATGCATGCAGAGGGAGGAGGGAGGGTGGGATTGGGAGGGGAGGAGAGAGGGGCTTATGGGGGGATTCAGAATAAATAAAGTGTAATTGATGAAAAATTAAAAAAAGGGAAAAAATAATTCAAGAACCTTAAATGACTTTCAAAAGTGGAGGAAAACATGGAATTAGTCAATTTACATGGAGCACGTCTCGCCCCTGGGGGCAATGGTCTCCTGAACCTACTCAGACCTCGGAAACCACCACTGCTAGTTCTAGAACTGATGCAGGATGTTCCAACAAGGGGGTTAAGGCTTCTCATAATATTTCCTATAAGCCCACACCTGTTTGTTTATATCCCCCATTTTTATTCATTATTAACCAGATAAAGCCAAGTAATTGTGGTAATGATACTTGCTTTTTTGTCCAATGCTGGAATGCTAGTGAATTTAGGTATGCCCTGGTTACTCGCATGCCTCGCTGGTTGCCTGTGCCCATCGATGCCCTTCACGCTATGACTCTCTTCAGACAGAAAAGGGATCTTGGAACTACAGCCACCATTGTTACTGCCATGGCAGCTGTTGGAGCTACCACCGTGGCATTAGCCATGAGTCATACTGTGCAGACTGCTCAGACCCTGAATAATCTTTTAGCCAATGTAGCTCATGCCTTAGATGTACAAAATGAATTAATGCTCAACTAAAAGGAGGCTTGATGGTGTTCAGTCAGAGGATTAACCTCGTGCAGGACCAAATTGATACCCTATGGCAAATCGCTCAACCTGGCTGTCAATGAAAATATGCTGGACTTTGAGTCACTAGCATACAACATGAGAAATTTTCCTGTGCTGCAAATCTGTCTAAACAATTGTCTAGCTATATTTTAGGTAATTGGACTGGAGAATTCGATACTACGATGGAGCAGCTGAGAGTGGCCATTGTCACAGTAAATTCTACCAGAGTGGATGCAGGACTAGCCCCAGGATTACCATCATGGATTGCTGCAGCCATGAATCATCTGAAGGAATGGGCGGACATGGGAGTGTTAGCAGGCCTTCTGGTGTTGGTCTCCTTGGTTTGCCTGTGGTATATATGCAAGATTAGAGTCTCACAACAGTGTAATGCAGCCATGACCATTCAGGCCTCTATAGCCATTGGAGCAGGACAGTCTCCCCAAGCATGGTTGGCTACCATAAAAATCTAAAATGTTACGCTCAGGATGTGAGGCTAAGCACTGCACTCAGGCTCAGCTGCTTTGGACCCAGAGAAGAGCATGTCTGATGGCATGCGGGTTGATGCCCCAGGTCCCGCCTCTGAGAAAAAGGTATTGGACGAGTCTGATGCTCTTTGGGTGGATGACACATAAATGAACATCAGTACAAAGTCCCAATTTATTTCTAATATCAGAGATCAGACCTCTACTCTTGCCTGATGTGTCTAAAACAAAAAGGGGGAACTGTAGAGAGCTACGTAATGACGTGCCTGAAAGATGGAGCTGGTTTCCGCCTTCCACCTTCCCGATGGTGAGTGCTCTCTGTCACGAACAACTCCACATTTGGCTAAGGCCTAGGATCTGGCTTACTTCCATGTATGTGGACCTATCTGCATTGCCCACATGGCACGCTGGGGTTGGCTACCCAGAGGCTATTTAAGCTGTGGGCTGGCTTTCCCCAGGGTCAGATGATTGTTCAAGGTTCCTGAATAAACTGCATTGAAAAAAAATATGACATAAAAAATATGTATTTGTGATTACATTTTAATATATATCCAGGGTTAAACATAATAATGCAGGCCATACTGTACATACTGTTGGTGGTGTTCACGATTGAGCAATTAGAAACAGAATAAAAATAAAAATAAAACTCTGCTGCAACGTCTTATGTTCTCACATTTGTATAAACTCATTTTTTTCAGCTCATCTGGTTAAATTCCCAGAAGCAGAATTATTGGATTGTGTTGTCAAACCATGTTGATTTTTACAAGTACCTGTCATAGTGTCTGACAAAACATTTGTATGAACAGTAATCTATAAAAGAGTTCTTGCTCACAGAACTAGAAAACTTGAACACAGTATATATTAACTAGTATATATTTCTTTATTTTATTTTTATGATGTGCATGTCCCTGTGTGAATATGGCACATGACTGCAGGTGTTTGTGAAGCCAGATAAGGGAATATGAGCTCCTGAAGCTGGAATTACTTGTGATTGCAAGTTATGTGATTCCAGTGCAAGTAAACAAATCCAGGTCCCCTGGAGGTGTTGTGTATGTCTTAAATACTGAGCTCTTCCTCCACCCTCCACTTATTTTCCATTCAGTGAAATAAAAATTATTAAATTGTCTTCTATGATAAGTGTAACATGATTTTTTACTCACTTGTGTAATGCGAAACAACATTTTAGATCAAGTTTATGGATATTTTCTTCTGTTTTATAGCTTCAGTTTCTATAATGAGACCTATGACCAACTTATGAGTTATAATATAATTATCAATGTTTTATTTCCATATGCTGGTTAGTTTTATGTCAACTTGATACAAACCAAAGTCAGTTGAGAGGAGAAAACCTCAATAAAGAAGATTCTCCATTAAAACCAGATTGTAGGCAAACCTGTAGGGCATTATTTTAAGTAATGATTGATGATGGATGGTCAAGCCCCTTTGTAGGTGATATTATCTCCGGGATGGCATTCCTGGTTCTATAAGAAAGCTGGCTGACTGTTGTTTGGTTCTGATGATAGTGTCCTTTGCTTTACAGGAGCTTTTCAGTTTCATGAGATCCCATTTATTGATTGTTGATCTTAGAGCCTGTGCTGTTGGTGTTCTGTTCAGGACTTCCTATGCCAGTGAGTTCAAGGCTCTTCCTCAATTTTTCTTCTAACAGAGTTAGTATGTCTGGTTTTATGTTGAGTTCTTTGATCCATTTGGACTTTAGTTTTGTGCAGGGTGATAAATGTGGACCTATTTGCATTTTTCTGCATGTAGACATCCAGTTAGACCAGCACTAATTTTTTCCATTGTATGATTTTGACTTCTTTGTCAAAAATCAAGTATCTGTAGGTGTGTGAGTTTATTTCTGGGTCTTCTATTCAATTCCATTTACCCACCAGTTGGTTTCTATGCCAGTACCATGCAGTTTTTATTACTATTGCTCTGTAGTATAGCTTGAGATCAGAGATGGAGATAACTCCAGAAGATCTGTTGTTGTACAGGATCATTTTGGCAATTCTAGGTTTTTTTTTTTTGTTTTTCCATATGAAGTTGAGAACTGTTCTTTCAAGGTCTGTAAAGAATTGTGTTGGTATTTTGATTGGAATTGCATTGAATCTGTAGATTGCTTTTGGCAGGATGGCCATTTTTACTATGTCAATCCTACCGATTCGTGAGCACTGGAGTTCTTTCCATCTTCTGATATCTTCTTTAAATTCTTCTTTCAGAGACTTGAAGTTTTTTTTTTTTTTTTCAAACAGGTCTTTCACTTGCTTGGTTAGAGTCATACTAAGGTACTTTATGTTATTTGTGGCTATTGTGAAGGGTAGAAGGGTATAGTTTCCCTAATTTCTTTCTCGGCCCTTTTGTCTTTCATATACAGAAGAGCTACTGATTTTTTTTTTTTAGTTAAATTTGTATCCAGTCATACCAGCCCAATACCTGACAGAGGGCTAATATCCAGAATAAATAAAGAACTCAAGACGTTAAAAAGCAACAAATCAAGTAATACAATTTAAAAATGGGTACAGAGCTAAACAGAGAATTCTCTATAGAGGAATATCGAACGGCAGAGAAACACTTAAAGAAATGCTCAACATCCTTAGTCATCAGGGAAATGCAAATCAAAATGAACCTGAGATCTCACCTTACACCCATCACAATGGCTAAGATCAAAAACTCAAATAAAAACAAATGCTGGAAAGGATGTGGAGAAAGGGGAACCATCCTCCATTGCTGGTGGGAATGTAAACTTGTACAACCACTTTGGAAATCAATCTGGCCCTTTCTCGGACAATTAAGAATAGTGCTTCCTCAAGATCCAGGTATACTACTTCTAGGCATATATCCAAAATATGCTCAAGTACACAACAAAGACATTTGTTTAACCATGTTTGTAGCAGTTTTATTTGTAATAGCCAGAACCTGAAAACAATCCACATGCCCCTAAACTGAAAAATGGAGACAGAAATTGTGGTACATTTACACAATGGAATACTACTCAGCAATTAAAAACAAGGAAGTAATGAAATTTGCAGGCAAATGGCAGGAACTAAAAAAAGATCATCCTGAGTGATGTATCCCAGAAGCAAAAAGGCCCACATAGTATGTACTCACTTATAAATGGATATTAGACATATAATATAGGATAAACATAGTAAAATCTGTACACCTAAAAAAGCTAAGCAAGAAGGAGGACCCTGGGTAAGATGATCAGTCCTCACTCAAAAAGGCAAATGGGATGGACATTGGAAAAGGGAGAAAACAGTGAACAGGACAGGAGCCTACCACAAAGGGCCTCTGAAAGACTCTACCCAGCAGGGTATCAAAGCAGATGATGAGGCTCACAGCCAAATTTTGGTCAGAGTAGAGGGAATATTATCAAAGAAGGGGCAAAATAGAAAGACCTCTAGGGGGCAGGAGCTCCAGAAGAAAAGAAAAAAAAAATCTGGTCACAGTGATCTTTTCTGAGACTCATATTCCAACAAAGGACCAATCATGGAGGTAATGTAGAACCCATGCACAGATGTAACCCATGGCAGCTCAGTCTCCAAGTGTGTTATTCTAGTAAGGGGAACAGGGACTGTCTGTGACATGAGCTCAGTGGCCAGCTCTTTGATCACCTCCCACTAAGGGGGGAGCAGCCTTACCAGGCCACAGAGGAAGACAATGCATCCAGTCCTGATGAGACCTGTTAGGCTAGGGTCAGATGGAAGGGGAAGAGGACCCCTCCTATCAGTGGGCTTGGAGAGGGGCATGGAAGGGGATAGGGGAGGGAGGGTGGAATTGGGAAGGAATGAGGGAGGGGGCTACTGCTGGGATACAAAGTGAATTAACTGTAATTAATATAAGAAGTAAAAATAATTAAAAAGAAAGAAAGCTGGCTTAAATACCATTTAGAGCGAGCCAGTAAGAAGCACCCCTTCTTACATAAGATTCCATGCACATTGCCCAACAGTTAGCCATAAGTCTTAGCTTTGATAGTCTGCAGGGAAGAGCCTTTCAGAGGACCTCCGTGGCAGGTTTCTAGCTTGTTTCCTGTTTTCTTCTTCTTCTGATGTCCTTCCTCTTTGCCTTTTGGGATGGGGATTAAGCATTTTAGTCAGGGCCCTCTCTCTTGATTAGTTTCTTTAGATGTACAGATTTTAGTAGGTTTATCCTATATTATATGTCTAATTTCCACTTATGAGTGAGTATACCCTGAGTGTCTTTCTGCTTCTGGGACAGCTCACTCAGGATGATCTTTTCCAGGTCCCACCATTTACCTGCAAATTTCATGATTTCCTTATTTTTCATTGCCGAGTAATATTCCATTGTGTAGATGTACCTCAATTTCTGCATCCATTCTTCAGTTGAGGGGCATCTGGGCTGTTTGGGAAATAGTAAGATCTGGAGTGGATAGGATTTCCACAAGAAGAGCAACAGAACCAGAAATTTGAATACAGGGGTCTTCCCAGAGACTCATGTTTCAACCAAGTAGCATGCATGGAGATAACCTAGAACCCCTGCACAAATGTAGCCCATGGCAGTTTAGTGTCCAAATGGGTTCCATAGTATTGGGAAGAGGGACTGCCTCTGACATAATCTGATTGGCCTGCTCTTTGATCACCTCCCCCTGAGGGGGGAGCAGCCTTACCAAGCCATGGAAGATTACAATGCAGCCACTCCTGATGAGATAGGATAGACTAAGATCAGAAGGAAGGAGAAGGAGGACCTCCCCTATCAGTGGACTTGGGGAGGGGCATGCGTGAAGAAGGGAATGGGAGGGTGGGAACAGGAGGGGAGGAGGGAGGGGCTTATGGGGGGATACAAAGTGAATAAAGTGTAATTAATAAAAAAAAGAAGCACCCCTTCATGGCCTCTGCATCAGCTCCAGATTCTTGCCTTGCTTGAGTTCTTGTTGTGTCTCAATGCTTTTGGTAATTACCCGCTATATGGAATTGTGAGTGAAATAAACCCTTTCTTCCCCAACTTATCTTTTTGATCCTTGTGTTTCAATGCAGCAATGTAAACCCTAAAACACATAGGCATCTTAGTGCTAAGTATTCTTATACTGTTTCTGAAGGTAAGATGTTGAAGCATTATTTCAAAGCTTTGTTGACAATGTAATGTTGCTCTATCTTTAAACCTTTAATTCATACCCCCTTGCATATGTTGGGACTCATGTGCACACAATGCTGTCTTGATTGTCATGGCTTGATTGAAAACAAGCCATGATAATCATGAGGTTCAAATCCTCAAATAATTTTTTTCTCATAATTCTTTTGTTTATTTTAGATCTTGTGAAATTTTCCATACATTTGTAAATCATTTAATAAATTTTATATAAATAAATTGATGAAATTATTTGGGATTTAATTTAATCTGAGAGCCATTTGAGAAAAAAACTGCTATCTTTATTAAATATTCTGAGTATGAAATAAATCTTCATATTATCACTTCCAAACTATATTTCTGAAGTGATGCTTTACTTTAAAAAAACTTAGCAGTAAAGTTTCATTTTTAACATTTCTTCATTTTTCATTTTCAACAACCTTTAAATTATTATATTTTTGTTTTGTGGCTACAACTTCATCTTGTCTTTTTTTGAGGTACAGTGTTAAAATTAAATAAAAGCAGAAGGCTTTTTAATTCCATTTTACATATGCTACCATAAAATCGGTTATGTTTAGGTTGCAAAAGAGTCTAAGTTCTGTCTTTGGGCATTCATGATACTTACACATAATGGGGAAGGCTTCCTGAAGTCCTTTGTGTTTACAAAAGAAGCTGTAAAGTTTGCCAGTGGTGATGACTGGAAACCAGAAGTATTTTACTGCTAGACAGTCAGTTATATTTTACCTATTACATGTACAGCAAATAAATCATTTGGGCTACAAATCAAAAAAGCACTCATACTGTTTCTGCCAAAAATACATTACTTGAATATAATCACATGGAAACAGTACACAACCCATGAACTCAGACATTCTTTGAAATAAATGCTTTGTATTTTTCAAACACTAATCTCACCAGACAATGACTGAAAAAAATTTCACACTAAGAAAAACTAAAAATATTTGACACAAGTAACTATGATTTCATGGAATCTGAGCCATTATTTTTTTTTCAGTTAAAACATTTATGAGGCATTTGATAAGTACTATTAAATATACACATCTAATTACTTTTGAGTATATTACTATAGTTATATAAAGTTAAGTATATACTGATGCACTGAGGGCAAGAGAGAATAACGCCTGCAGAGCACACTACATTAGCTCAGAAGCATAATGAAATGCCCACTGTGATGGCTAATCTTGGTTGTACGCATGTCACACATGGGAAGATGTAGGCCTGTGTCTGTGGGGCATTGTCTCAATTGCTAACTGGAGAGGGAGGTCTAATCCATCCCTGTGTAGGTGAATCTCTAGGTATGTAAGAAATGTAAGTGAGCAAGCTAGTAACCATTGTTTCTCCATGGTTTCTGGTTCAAGCTCCCCTGTTGAGTTCCTGCTTTGGCTTTACTCAGTGGTGACCTGTAACAAAGTAAACCCTTTCCTTTCCAAGTTCCTTTTCATTATTCTGTTTATCCTGACAATAGAAAGCAAACTAAGACAGGTCTCTTAGTACACATATACACAGGCAACAATAAAAGGTGGAACAGTTAATTTAGTAGACCAGATGTCTTTTCTGAAATTTTGCAAAAGTCTACAAATGTTACTATGTCAAAACAGCATAGGGCTGTGATTTTTTTCTTAGGGCTGTAGATGGACAGTCCAAAACAAGGTCAGATCTGTCCTCCGCTGGGGGTGGGGGTGGGGGGGGTGTAATCTCTTTGGAGAGGTTAGTGAGAAGGGACCCAGCCTGGTACTCCTGCTCTAGGAAACCCTGCACTCTTCCCTAAGAAGTGAGGAGAGGTAGCACCCACACTCACACCATCTCTGGTACTCCACGAATCCAGATCAGCTGCCTATTCAGAGCAAAGCACACCTCCCTCAAACGTGGATTCAGTTCACACCTCCCTTCTGTCCTTGCCTGCGGCTCCAGATTCCCCACTCCAGATTCCCCACAGGAGAGCCACTCCTGTGGAGTTAGTTCGGCAGTGCTATCTTCGTTGTCGCTGTTGCTGGCATCCTCGCTGGAGGAGCTCTCCTACCAGGAAGGTTCTGATTCAGGACAAACTTGGCCATGTTTCCTGGAGTAGCCACCAGACAGCCTGAAAAATGTCATCTGAATCAGAAAGCCCTGCAGTACCCTCACCACACCCAAGCCCTGATAGCGGTTTTGTTAATGTTAAGATTCTATCCCTAATTTTTTAGTGCTCTGAATTCTTAGTCCACATCTGAAACAAATTTAAATTTGTGCTGATGTTAACATTGATTTTGGAATGGAAAGTGCTTAAATTATTTAAAATAAAGATTAGTTACGATTTCATGTCATTTTAAAAGTGTGTACCTGCAAATGTTTCCCCATACCACTAATTCCTCTGCACATAACATCACCATGCATAAGTCCATTTGGCCAAGAAAAGTCCCAATTTACAGAAGCTGGTCCCCAATAACTGGGAATGATTTATCTCTTTACTTAAGGAATAGTTTCTTGTTAGAATGAAGAATTATACCATAACTTCACTTACAGGAAATTATTATACTTCTATAACCCCCAAAATTTCCCACAAATTCATGTATTTTCTGTTGTTACCACCTACACTGAATGAGACAGAATGATATTCTTATTTTCATTTTCTATTGATTCTTGGTTTTTCATAGTCCCTCCTGACAATACACACACACATATAAATATATATGTAAACATAAACGTATATTTTATTCTCCAGTTGTAACTATCATCTCAATTTCCTCTGCACAAATTCACGAACAAATTCAATTCCACTGCATTCACTGAGCTGACTTCCTACTGACTGAACTCAGGTGAACTGACTGCCCTGATCTCAGCTGCCAAAGCTGAACCTCCACTGCGCTGCCTCTCAGGTGACACACCGCAGACTGCCAGCTGTCCTCAGCTCAACTCAAATCCAACCCCCGAACTTCTTTCCCTACAGCACTGTCTTCTCCTCTGTGCTCTGGTTATTGTGTTATCTTCCCAGCTCTTCCTCCACTGCACCGTACTCTACCTTCTCAGCTCTATTGCACTGCTAGGTAACCTCTCTTTCCTGTCTGTTCTTGTGAGGGTTGGGTTCATCCTATCTCTGACTCACTCTGTCAAATCTTTCTGACTCATCACTTTGTCTACCCCTCAACTGGACATAATTTTCAAGCATGAGTGCTTTCTTCTACAAACTTTACCATCCTTGTTTGGGATTAAAGATCTATACTAAGAATTCTAGCCAGAAGGATTAAAGGTGTGTCATTGCAGCCAGATCACACAGACTTGGAAGGTCTTTTGATGTGACTCCCTTGTCAGAGCAGCCATGCTGCTGGATTAAAATCACACACACACACACACACACACACACACACACACGTTACTATGTTTCAGGTAGAATGTTAGAAGTTTTCACTATGAAGATAAATTAGGTGTTCTCTTGAAAAGATAATTATATATACATATATATATATATATATATATATATATATAAACACATGTAAAAATACAGTAGAATCAGCTATTCAACATTGCAGAAAGTCATCTGGACCCTGACTGACTGCCTTGTCACACACTGAAAATGCACACCATATTAACAGTTTGGAAGGCAAACAGACAATAAATTAAAGAAAGTTTCATCATCAAGACCTAAAATCAATCTTTCTTTCAGTATGCTCCAATTTCTTTTTTCCTATATTAGAAGAGCAGTCTCAGAAATAAACCCACATAAATCAAGTAAAATAGTCATAGACAAAACAATGTAGGCACTCCAACTGAGCAAGGATAGTAATTTCAAAATATAGTATTAGAATAATAGGAGTGTCATCTGAAATAAAATGAGCCTAGAACTACATGCTTTACATCTCTACAAAAAATTAATCACATTTAAATTAGATAGAAATGTACAAAAAATGTAAGGTGGAAAGAATTAAGTCTTGTAGAGATAACATAGAAGAAAAACAAATATATTAGATTAGAATTTTAAATAAAAATACTTAAAGCATAATAGATGAAATAAATAATTAATAACCTTTCCTTAATTAAAACAAAATTGCATGCTCTATAACACACACTGTCTAGGATATGAAGAAAAAACACAGACTGAAGCAAAGTCTTGCCTGTTACAATATCTAATACAAATATAAAACATGAATATATAAAAACTCTTTAGATTCAACAATATAATGATTCTAATAATGAAAGTTTTATCCAGGAAAGCAAAGGCGACACAGAGAAACCCTGCCTCAATAGATAAAAAAACAAATAAACAAGTAAATAACAAAGTGTTTCAAAGTCTGGAAAGATACATTCTTTTTTTTTAATTTCAATTTTTACTATTTAAAATTTTTATTTATTTTTATTAACTACAGTTTATTCATTTGTATCCCAGCTGTAGTGCCATCACTTATCCCCTCCTAATCCCACCCCCCTCATCTCCTCCCATGCCCCTCTCCAAATCCACTGACAAGGGAGGCCCTCCTCCCCATCCATATGACCCTAGTCTCTCAGGTCTCATCAGGACTGGCTGCATTGTCTTCCTCTGTGGCCTGGTAAGACTGCTCCCACCTCAGGGAGGGGGGTGACCAAAGAGCCAGCCACTGAGTTCATGTCAGAGATAGTCACCATTCCCATTACTAAGGAACCCACTTGGATATTGAACTGCCATAGGCTACATCTGTGCAAGGGTTCTAGGTTATCTCCATGTATAGTCCTTGGTTGGAGAATCAGCTTCAGAAAAGACCCCTGTGCCCAGATTTGTTTGTTCTATTGCTCTCCTTGTGGAGCTTCTATCCCCTCTAGGTCTTTCTATCTCCCCCTTCTTTCATAAGATTCCCTGCAAAGGAGTTCTCTGGTTGAATTTTCGGGATTCTTAGGTATACTATCGTATCCTGTGCAAATAATGATACTTTGACTCCTTCCTTTCCAATTTCTATACCCTTGATCTCCTTTAGTTGTCTTACTGCTTTAGCTAGTTTTAAGTGCTATATTTAAGAGATAAGGAGAGAGTGGGCAACCTTGCCTTGTCCCCGATTTCAATGGGATTGATTTAAGTTTCTCTCTGTTTAATTTTTAGTTTGATGTTAGCTATAGGCTTGCTATATATTACCTTTACTATGTTTAGGTATGTGCATTACATCCCTGATCTCTCCAAGACTTCAAACATGAATGGGTGTTGGATTTTGTCAAATGCTTTTTCAGCATCTAAGAGGACTATCATGTGTTTTTTTCTCTTTCAGTTTGTTTATATGGTGGATTACATTAATGGATTTCCGCATATTGAACCATCCCTGCATAACTGGGATAAAGCCTCCTTGGTCATAGTGGATGATATCTTTTATGTGTTCTTGGATTTAGTTTGCAAGTATTTTATTGAGTATTTTGTATCAAATGAGTATTTTTGTATCAATAAGAGAGATAGGTCTGAAGTTTTCTATTTTTGTTGGGTCTTTGTGTAGTTTAGATATCAAGGTGACTATGGTTTCATAGAATGAGTTTGGTAATGTTCCTTCTGTTTCTATTTTGTGGAATAGTTTTTAGAGAATTGGAGTTAGCTCTTCTTTGAAGGTCTGGTAGAATTCTGCGCTGAAACCATTTGGCCCTGGGCTTTTTTGGAAGGGAAACTTTTGATGACTGCTTCTATTTTCTTGGGGCATATAGGACAATTCAATCTTTCTATCTGAATTTGACTTAATTTTAGTAAATGGAATCTATCAAGAAATTTAGATTTCATTTATATTTTCAAATTTTGTGGCATATAGTCTTTTGTAGTATGACCTAATGATTGTTTGGATTTCCTACTTTCTGATTTTGCTAATTTGGATAGCTTCTCTCTGCCTTTTAATTAGTTTGGCTAATTCCTATTATTTTTAGATTTCATCTTTTCATGCCATCCTTGATTTCTTGGATGTTCTGTGTTTGGAACTTTTCCGATTTTTCTTTTTCTTTGAGAGATTTATCAATTTCTGCAAGTGTATCTTTAGAACCTGAGATTCTCTTTTGTATTCTATCGGTGATGGGTGATGCTTACCTTTGTGGTTCCTCATCTTTTCTCTAAGTTCTCCAACTCCAGGGTTTTTACCGTTTGTGTGTTCTTTATTGATTCTAGTTCTGTTTTCATGTCTTGCACCATTTCCTTCATCTGTTTGAATGTGGATTCCTATCTTTCCATGATGGCTTCTATTTTTTGTTGTTGTTGTTGTTGTTGTTGTTCATTTCCTCTCTATATGCCACTAATTGTGCCTCTACTTGAGCCTCTGTTTGTTTGGCTGTATTTGCCTGTATTTCTTTGAGATACTTGTTCATTTCCTCTTTATGCTTCTAATAACTGGATAAGCATAGCTTTAAAATCATTTTCCTGTATTTCAGATAAATTAAAATATTCATTGATTTTGGGGGTTGCTGGTGAAGCCATGATGTCCTGATTTTCATTGGATGTGTTCTTATGCCAACCTCTAGCCATCTGCTCATCTATAACTTTTGCTGTTTGTTCATGGAGTCTCTTACTTCAGACTGGGTCCATCTTTCTCTGGTATCTGAAGTATTCTTCAGGAAGATGAGAGAGGTCCACCAGTTTGAGAATGTGTGTTGGTGTTTCAGCTTTAGCTACAGGAGTAAGGTCGCAGGTGTAAATGAACAAGTACAGGCAAGCAAGCTCAGGCATATGTGTGCAAGTATGTCTTGAAGGACAGGATGCTAGAGAGTGTATATGCCTGGAATATGGGGCTTAAGTGCAGGAGGGTATGGGTGCTGGCACTGTTAGTGGGTGCAATGTGCATGCTCAGGTTCTCTGAATACCTCAGTGGCTTAGAGGCTTGTTGTACTATCCTATTGATATTCAAATCAGTCTGGGATCCATGAATTGATCCTGGACTCCACTGGTGGGCCCACAGAACAGGGGCTTCAATGTTGAGGACTCTGTCCCCAAAATCCCTATGTTGTCCACATTGGGTGTGTGGGTGGGAGGGATCTGATGTCTGGCTGCTAGTTTAGAGGGACCCTGGATCTGGATCTTGCATGCATTCACTTGAAGGAGGACTCACTCACTAGCAGGCCTAATTAGAAAGCACAGGGGTTGCCCCTGTGCTCTACTCTCAGATTTGGGCCTACAGGGGCAAATGAAAGTGTAGGAGATCCATCAGCTCAGTGGTGTTCACTGTCTGATGGACAGGGAGACCCTTACTTAGGGTGGCCACTCCGGTTGTCTCAGTAGCAGAGCATGGGACTCCTTTTAGGGCTAACTGCCACCCTGCTGCCATGGCTGTAGACCTGGGAGGCCAGTACAATCACTTGCTAGGAGGCCCTGGGAAGGCTGTACAGCTGTCCATGGATCTGGGAGCCCTGTACAGCCACCTGCCGCTGCCAGCCCCTGCTGTCTCAGTTACTGAGTCCTGAGTCGGGCTTGGAGCAGCAGGCACTGCGAGCCACCTCCTAGGAGGGAGGAAGGAGAAGGGAAGCTGGTATAGGAGAAGTGCAGGGAGGTTGAATATTCACCACTCTCAGTCCCCAGAGACATGCCGGTAACCTGGATCCAAAAGGTCTCAGTTCACGGGTTGTCCCCTCTCCCCAAGGAAGCCTCAATGTCGATGTTCTGGCTTCAGCTGTCCTTCTACTCACCAATTTTGGAGTTTTGGATCCTGTTCCCCTCAGATATGGTGCACGCTAGTTACTGCCATCTTGGATCCCCAGGATTAATTTCTAAACCATATTTTTACTCAGTATCAATTTCTCTGCTTCAGCTTCTTGTAGACAATTTTAAAACATCATGGTGAAGATATGGCTATTCATAATGAGTTTAGAGCTATATTGTTAATTAAAAATTGCAGGTTGCTGTGTGCTGAGTTTTGTCTTTCTTTAGTCAAATATTTCTTCTAAAACCAAAATATCAGAATGTGAATGTACTCAGAAGCCGTAGCTTTAAAAGAGATGAAATATGATGAGTAAGGTGAACTATGGTCCTCTACAAGTCCACTAGTGAGAAGAGAAGATTATGAAGTAGACAAATGCAAAAGGCACATCATGTCCCTCTGAAAAGCTGTCTATGTGCCACTAAACATAAATTCAGATTAGTTTAATTATTATGATAATAAACTGTGACAGACACTGAATTCACTATTTTCACTAATGCCTTGCTGCAATGCTGCCCACGGAAAATAATTTGATAGACATGTCATAAGTTCTTTACCATCTCTTCGTCTATTTGGCTTCTGCTCCTTAAATTATTTACTACCTATTCTTCACAATTGTAGACAAAAGCAAGTTGATTTCTTGTTCTGTATTGAAAGTTTCTTCTTATGTGGTTTATGCAGGAAAGGTGGCATTGCATTTAATCTATCAAAATATCTCCCTTAGGAGCCAGAAGTTGATAGATTCCTACTTCCCCAAAGTGATAATGGTTCCCTATAGAAAACATAAATGCTAACTTTTTAAGCAATTTTTAAACACATTTTGAAAATCAATGCCAATTTTAAATCTAATGCTTCTAAAATGTATAGTTTGATTAATGCTGGGTGAGAAGTAAAGGAAGAGGGGAAAAAACTCTCTGAGGAAACAGAATACAAACCAGAGGGCTACAATCAAACAGTGAACTGTAGCAGGAGCTCACAGACTAGAAATACCATTGGCATTTTAGCTCTTTCCAGACTGCTGTTTCCAGGCTTGTAAGGCTGAATAAGGGAGCTATGTGTCTCATATGGATGTATGAGTAGTCTGATGAGTAGTTTCCAGAAACTGACTGTATTTCTTGACATAAAAACTACAAAGAGATTTCTGCTTGTTACTTCAGATAAGCCCAGTGAGAGAAGATGGTTCAGAGTTTAGAATTTAAAAAATGGTACTAGAATAGATGATCTCAACTCAAATATACATTTTCTCCTTGGCTTGATGATGATGGAAAGATAGCAATTATTAATGACATATATTTTTTTGTGGAACATTTGTCTCAGAGCTTTGTTACAGCATTTAGTTTGTAGACAATGGTAAATTCTCATATCTAATTTATTTTGTATTTGAGTTGATTATATTGGCTTGATGACAACCTTCATTCAAGTATATGATATACATTGAGCATAGTCCCACATATCCTATCCCAGGCCCCTTCCTGCGGGTGTCAGTCTTCTTGCTGTCTAAACAGTTTCACTCCAACGTTCACACATTTGTTCAAACATTATTGTATGTACCTCCATAAGATCTAGGAGCCACAAATGAGAGAAAAAATATAATATTTGTCTTTGAGGTAGATTCAGTCTATTAATATTATTTTCTCTGGTTGCATCCATTTCTCTGCAAACTATGTAAGTTTCCTTTTCATTATGGCTGAAAACAAATTCTCTCTCTTCCCTCTCTCTCTCTCTCTCTCTCTCTCTCTCTCTCTCTCTCCATATATATATATGTGTGTGTGTGTGTGCCAAACTTTCTTTGACCATCTTTTTTTCCATTTAATTTATTATTTATTCACTTTACATATGGATTGCAGCCCCCTCACTCTTCTCCTCCCATGTCCCACCATCCCACACTCTTCTTCCATTCCTCTCCCCCTTACTCCTCAGAGAAGAGAGCCCTCCCTCTCCCAAGTGCCATCCAGCTCAGCCACTTCACTTTGTATCAGGACTAAGTTCCTCCTCTTCCACTGAGAGCAGACAAGGCTGCCTAGCTAGGGGAAAGTGATCCAACAGCAGAAAAGCAAGTCCATGTCAGTGACAGCCCTCATACCAGCTGCTAAGGAACTGAAATAAATACCAAGCTATCAACTCCATAAGTGTAGGGGGCTTAGGTCCAGTCCATGCATGCACATAGGTTGGTGGTTCAGTCTCTGTGAACCCCCATGGACCTAGATTAGTTGACTCTCTTGGTCTTGAAGATTTTCCCTAACAGATTTTGTCCTGTTAGGGTCCTTCTATCCTTTCCAGATCTCTATCTGTTTGGCTGTTGGTCCTGTTGGTCTCAGCTTGTGTTTTGATCTGCTGCTGGGTGGAATTTCTCAGAGGACAGTTAGCTTGGCTCATATCTGCAAGCAAAGCAAAGTATAAAGAAAATGCGATGTATTTACACAATAGAATACTACTCAGCTATTAAAAACAAGGAAATCATGAAATTTGCAGACAAATGGGTGGAACTACAAAAGATCATCCTGAGTGAGGTAACCCAGACCCAGAAATACGCACATGCTATGTACTCATTTATAAGCGGATCTTAGCCGTATAGTACAGGATAACCATACCACAATCCACAGACTCAAAGAAGCTAAGTAACAAGGAGGGCTCAAGGAAGCAAATCTTGAATCTTACCCAAAATGGGTAATAAAACAGACATCCAAAGTAGATGAAGAGAGGGAACTGGGTGAGAGAGGGTGTGTGTTGGGTGGGGGGGGAGAACAAAGGTGGACCAATGCAAAAAAAAGTGTGGCAGTGGGGCTGGAAGAGAGGTGGGAAGTTGACGGGTGAGAATCTGTGGGACACCTGGAGACCTGCATCAGGGTAGGCTTGTGGGGAGACATGGAGACTGAAGTGTTTGCTTCCTATAGCCAGGCAGGACTTCCCATGGAGGGACTGGGACACAAACTCATCTACAAACTTTTGACCCAAAATTTACCAGCCTACAATAGGGGCAGGAATAAAGATGTAGTAGAGTTTGAGAAAATGGCCAACCAATGATTGGCACAACTTGAGACCCACCCCATGGGAGAGAGCCAACCCCTTTCACAGTTAATGACCTTTCCTTTATTGATGTAGCTGCAATAAAATTGCCACCCTGTCTGTGCTACTTACCATAGGGGCAGATTTTTAGCTTCTGTAAGCCCTTCCCTTTATCAATATTGGACTCTTTTGAATCTTACACTTTCTAATAGCTCCTATATTAAGATTCTCAATACCTAATAATATGTAAACAGTTAACACTTGAGTATGAAAAATGAAGAAGATGATTTTATAGAATCATATTTCTGTTTTTCATGCATCTATGGTAATGTCTGTCTCTTATCAGGTAATTCACTACTCATATGAGAGACAGTGACAATCTTCTAGCTCATAAACAGGTCATAGCAATGATAAGAGCCTAGAAAACTTATATGAAGCATGAATCTGAAAACAATTAGTTATTAAAAAATGTAATATACATGAAAAAGTCCTTGTCATCTTTTAGTGTTTTATTTAATAAAGTGCTGTGTGAATGTTTTTCTCTTAAAGAATTGCTAAGAGGTTTGGTACTGTTAGTTTAGCCTCATAGTTAACAAATATGCAAAGAAATAATTGTTCTTGGTTTAATTAGAAGATGACACAGTACAGTAGGTATATAGTTTTACTGTTACTCATTTCATGTTTAATCATGAAAAATTAAGTTTTAAATAATTTCCTGTTTGCCTGGAGTTTAATAATACATGTGAAACCAATGAGAAAATTTAATTTCAATAGTGAAATGAGTGTGTGTTTTCTATATGTGCCAATGGGTGATTTATTACTTTACATTTATAAAATTTGGTGGTATTCCATAGCATGTAGCATTTTAATAGTAATAAAATATCATAAGATAGAGTTTTATTATTATAAACATAGATTAATATTATACAATTGTTAATCAGAAAATCAGAATTATTATTTTTTCCATTTATTATATTAACTGACATTTTCTAGCCATAAATATAATGAAGATGAGGAAATTATTATATTAGAAAATAATCCCTCTCTGAAAGTTGCTGAAGCAATGAATTCTATTAGAAAGAAAGAACATTGCTTACAAATTCAGTCAAATCCTAAAGCTACAGCCATAGTTTATATAATCAATAGTCTCTGAAACAATGTTGGAATTTACATACTGGCCCATGAAAGTGAAATCACCATGTCAGCAGAAACTTTTTTGATATGCTGACCAATAGAAATGTTACTGTTAGTTAACTGCTGTTTTTCAAGATAATGAAGGTTGCTGGCTGGGAAGAGTAGAAATTTTTATGAAAGACTTTTTATAATTTTTTTCTTGAAGCATTAAATAAGATAAGAAATAATATATATATCCAAACATGCAGATAAATAACATAAAGCCCCTAACAAAAACAATTACAATTACTCAGACTGCCAACAGAGTAATAGTGAAAAATGAAATTTTTCATATAAGTTACCAAGACCACTGTCTTGATCAGCAACGTATACACAACCAAAGACTTTTACAAAGGTCACACGTGAAGGAGAAAGAAGTAGTAGGAAACCAGGGTAGTAGGATAGAAATACTATCTACTGAAGTTTTTCACAGAAAAAGAAAAAAAAAAACCATGAGAGAGGATCAGTGAGCAAATCTGAGATTGGTGGACTGAGTACATATGTATGCAAGAACTCAGAATAAAATACCCTAATAACCACTTGTCATGACAGACGGTGAAGATAGAAAACTAAGTATCCCAACAGGGAAAGAAAACACAAGAATAAAAAAAAAAAAAAGAAAAGAAAAGAAAACACAAGAATGCTTATGGTTAACATAGTCATAAAAAATCTATGAAGATAATACCAGGAAAAGTAAACTGATCACAAAAAAAAAAATCTTCCTTTTTATTTTTTTAAGGTCAGCAGGCCGCTATACCAATGGAAAAATATGATTTGTCTTAAGATATCAAAATCTTCATCCACTCATATTCATTTTTATCCTATTTATACTCAGTGGGAAAACTTCAATACACAAAAATAGGAACCTAAGAAAAAAACAATATTTATATGAAGTTGTAAGAAAAAAGAAATGAGAAAAATGTTTGAACAGCCAATAAAAAATTCTATTGTAAAGCCTTCATTAACAGCTATAAAGTAGAGGAAAATTATATTACAATGACCTTAAAGGAATGACATGTTTAGTTCCTATAAATTCAAAATCTTAGCAAAAAATGAACAAATGCTAGGCAGATGTGAAATACAATTTCAAGTCAGTCAAGAAAGTAAAAGATGTAATCTTCTCAGAGAAAACTAAATTATTGTATACATAAGGGAGTCCAGTAAGGCCAACACTACAATAAGAATCACAGAATGGAAGCAAAAAGAGCCAAGAAAATTCAATTCAGATGAAGAAGGCATACAGTTGAAGGGAAAATGTATAGAGAATATTGCAAGGAAAGCTAAGCAGTGCACCCAACAACAACAACCACAACCACACCTCATCAGGCTTTCACTATAATAGTATAAAAATGCTGTCAAAATGTGATCATTTTTTAAAAAGTAAAGAAAGTCATTTTGATGGAGAACTGTTTTTTTGGGTCACTTCCCCATGGCAGAGCTGCCTTACCTAGCTTCAGCGGATGAGAGTATGCTCAGTCCTGATGTGACTTGATGTGCTGGAGAGGGTTGATTTGGGGAGAGGGATGCTCCCCTTTTATGGGAGAAGGAGAGAGGGATGGGGAAGGAGAAGAAGGTGGGGACTGGGAGGAAAGAAGGAAGGAGCCATCCTTGGGATGTAAAGTAATCTGAAATTTAGAAAAAAAAAGTTTCTTCTCGCCAACATCCTTAACAAAATTTGTTGTCAATTGTTTTCTTGATAATGCCATTCAGAATAAGGTGGGAAGTAAGTTCAGAATTATTTCAATTTGTGATTTATTGATCTCTAGAGGTCCTAAATACTTTCAAAAGTATCCATTTAGAATAAATTAATAAAAATTTATTGATAACACGAGCTGCGCGCCCCAGTGCAACAGGGACTGGGAACCCCTGTCTGGTGAGGGCGCCACAGGGAAGGAAGAAACTGTGCTGCTGGGGCCACCTAGACTTTGCCTGGGGAAAATCTAGCAGACCGCAGATCACAAACAGGAGAGTACGCCCAGCCATCACAGATTGGTGGGAACCGAGCTCCCGCAGACTAGCAAGCGGGCGCACGCTCCACCAACCCAGAGGCCTGCTTTGTACCAACTACTCCTTACAGACAGAACTGTGTGCCCCAAGACACCAGAGTCTTAGAGTCACTGTCTGGAGAAACCCTCACAAGGAACAAGGAACAAAGCAAAGGGGATGGACTTAGGCAACCCAGTATATCCCCAGAAAAGGTCCCACAGACTGGCCTAACCCAGGGAACTGCTGTACCCCAGATAGCCTGCTGTTACCAACAGAGCAGTACTCACCCACCACAGATTACCTCCTGGGTTCTGGGGCACAGAGCCCCAACCTCAGACCTACAAAAGACCGGGAACCCTGAGATCAACCTCCAGATACTGCTCCAAGGGGCAATCAGTTACCCCTAACAAAACCGACCAAACCACAGGACACACAGGTTACAGCAGCTTATCACTAAATTTACAGCAAGAAACCCAGAAGGAGGGCAGCTGTCTCCAGGACTTCTCCCGGTGAGAGGAGAACCCTCTTGACTAATCAGGACCACAGTTACCGCCCAGGTCTCTATGCCTGAGGTGAGCTGTAGCAACTCCTGAAAAACACCAGACATCCAGGGACTATACCCAAAAAGCTGAGAAGGCTTCCTTCAGGAAATAACATCTTCACGCCAAAGGGATTCTCTCCACTACAAGACTCCAGGAACAACCAGAAACCAAGTTCAAATAACTAAGATAGCCCAATGGGTAGAGGACAGCGTAAAAGTTCAACCAACAAAAGCCAGAGCAATATGGCATCTCCAGAACCCAGTTATCCAGGGGCAAATAGCCCTAGACACCCCAGCATAAATGAAATTCAAGGAGACGACCTAACATCTATGCTCAAGAAGATGATAACAGAGGAAACAAATAAAATACAAAAAGAAATAGAGGAAGCTGCAGCCAAACAGTATGTGGCCTTTAGAGAGGAAATGCTTAAACTGAATGAAATAAAAGAAACAGTGGATTGTTCAAACAAACAGCTGAAGGAATTGATGGAAAAACATGAAAATACAGTCAGACAGGGGAAGGAAACCAACAAAATAGCTCAAGACCTGAAGATAGAATTGGAAAAATTAAAAAAAAAAAACACAAATGGAAGAAATTGTGGAGAGAAAGAACTTAGGGAAGAAAGCAGGAACTACAGAGGTTAGCATAACCAATAGGCTATAAGAAATGGAAGAAAGAATCTCAGGTGTGGAAGATACAATGGAAGAAATAGATGTATCTGTCAAAGAAAATGTTAAATCTAAAAAATTCCTGACACAGACCATCCAAGAAATTCAAGACAACATAAAAAGACAAAACCTAAGAATAATAGGAACAGAGGAAAAAGAAGATTCCCTGCACCAAGGCCCAGAAAATATTTTCAACAAAATCATTGAAGAAAATTTCCCCAATCATTTTTATTTAGGTGTGTTTTGAGAAAGGTACTCATCATGTGTCCCTGGTTGGTCAAGAACTGATTGTCTATTTCTCCTAAATGCTAGGATTAAAAGGGTAAAGTCAACTATGCGCATCTATTTGGATGATCTTTGTTCAGCCAAAAGACCACCATGATTTGTGGTCTTTAAGACATTATCTTAGGGGGGAGGGGCAAGATGGCGGCGCCGGGAGGACTCTCATTCTGAGCAGCAGCACAGCAGGATCAGCACAGTGAACAGCAATCAGAACTCTCGGCCATAAAACACAGTCATTGTGTTTCCCAGGTGAGAGGATACCCCACGGTGGGGGATTCAATCAGCTTTTAACTCACCCGGCTAAACCGCGGAAGAGATCCCGGTTCCGCCAGAGGCTTGGCTGCCGGCCGCCAGCCCCAGCCCCAGCCCAGAGCCACAAGCCAGTGTCTCTGGTCACGGTCCCAGACTGAACCTTGGGCACCACACTATCACAGACTGGAATTTTCAGTCGAGAGATAACCCCAGGGTACAGGAAACGATTGGGACCGGCCTTAGGTCACCCAGACATCCCCTGGAAAAGACTCGGGCGGGTTCCACAGGCACCCCAGGAGCCAGCCCAGAGCCAGAGCCTGGGACCCAGGTTCCAGCACAGAGCCCTGCCTGCCTGCGCGCCTGATTCACCGCCAGAGATAGAAACGGCGGGTCTGATCTCAGAGCACTCAGCTCACCCCCAACCTGAAAAGGTCCCCGGAAAATTACCCATCTGAGGGAAGCACTCAGGCCCCCAAAAGCCGCAAAGGCAGACACAGGCAGTTTCTGCGCACCAGACAGCTGGCAGAGACTGAGCCGCCCTCACACAGCTGTGCTCCAGGCACAGGCAAATTTCTGTGGCCAGCCAGCTGGCGGACACTGAGCAGTGTGCACCAGGGCAAAAAAAGACACTAGGAGTCCGTATCTCCAGAGAATCCACGGGGAAGGAAGGAAACTGTACTGATCTAAATCACCCAATCCTTCCCTAGAAAAAGTCTAGTAGTCTAGTGGGGCCTAGGCGCCAGCACTCAGCTGTGCTCCAGACACAAGCACAAACAGTTGAGGCGCGCCTGATGTCCAACTGGGTCACAGCAGCTGATCATTAAATTTGCAACAAGAAACCCAGAAACAGGGCAGCTGCCCTCAGGACTTCCCTGGGTGAGAGGAGAACCCTCTCGACTAACAAAGACCACAGTTACCACTCAGGTCTATATCCTTGAGGTGAGCAACTCCTGAAAAAACACCAGCCATCCAGGGACTATACCCAAAAAGCTGAGAAGACATCCTTCAGGAAAATCCAGCTTTCTGCAAAGGGGATTCTCTCCACCACAGGATTCCCAGGAACCACCAGAAAATAACCCCAAACTCCTAAGATAACACAATGGGTAGAGGCCAGCGTAAAAGCTCAAGCAACAAAAGACAGAGCAATATGGCATCTCCAGAACCCAGTTACCCAGGGGCAAGTAGCCCTGGATACCCCACCATCACTGAAATCCAAGAAGATGACCTAACAAGTATGCTCATGAAGATGATAACAGAGGAAACAAATAAGATTCGTAAAGACATAGAGGAAGATAAACTCAAACAGAATATTGCCATCCGTAAAGAAATAGAGGAAGCTGCAGCCAAACAGTTTATGGCCTTTAGAAAGGAAATGCTTAAAACACTGAATGAAATGAAAGAAACAGAGTTGAAGGAACTAAAAGAAAAACAGGAAAGTACAATCAGACAGGTGAAGGAAGTAAACAAAACAACTCAAGACCTGAAGATAGAATTGGAAAAATTAAAGAAAACACAAATGGAAGAAATAATGGAAAGGAAGAATCTAGGGAAGAAAACAGGAACTACAGAGGTAAGCATAACCAACAGACTACAAGAGATGGAAGAAAGAATCTCAGGTGTAGAAGATACAATGGAAGAAATCGATGTATCTGTCAAAGAAAATATTAAATCTGAAAAACTCCTGACACAGACCGTCCAAGAAATGCAAGACAATATGAAAAGACAAAACCTAAGAATAATAGGTATAGAGGAAAAAGAAGACTCCCTTCTCCAAGGCCCAGAAAATATTTTCAACAAAATCATTGAAGAAAATTTCCCCAAGCTAAAGGAGAGGCCAATTAGAATACATGAGGCCTACAGAACACCCAGCAAATTTGACCAGAAAAGAAAATCCTCCTGCCACATAATAATCAAAACAGTAAGTATACAGAACAAAGAAAAAATACTAAAAGCTGCAAGGGAAAAAGGCCAAGTAACATATAATGGCAAACCCATTAGAATCACACCTGACTTTTCAACAGAGACTATGAAAGCCAGAAGGGCCTGGACAGATATCATGCAGACCCTAAGAGAACACAGATGTCAGCCCAGGCTACTATACCCAGCAAAACTCTCAGTCCTCATAGATGGAGAAAACAAGATATTCAATGACAAAAACAAATTTCAACAATACCTACAAACAAATCCAGCATTACAGAAGACACTGGAAGGGAAAATACAACCCAAGAAAGCTAGCTACATTCAAGAAAACACAGGAAATAAATAACCTCACTTCAGTAAAACAAAAAGCAACCAAGCACACAACCTGATGACCACAGCCAACATCAAAATCAAGAGATCTAACAGCCACTGGTCATTAATCTCTCTCAACATCAATGGACTCAACTCTCCAATAAAAAGACACAGATTAACAGAATGGATACGTAAACAAAACCCAGCAATCTGTTGCATACAAGAAACACACCTAAGACACAAAGATAGACATTACCTGAGGGTAAAGGGTTGGAAGACGACTTTCCAAGCAAACGGACCCAAGAAGCAAGCAGGAGTAGCCATTCTAATATCTGATAAAATAGACTTTCAACCAAAATTAATCAAAAGAGATGGGGAAGGACACTTCATACTCATCAAGGGAAAATTCCACCAGGAAGACATCACAATCCTGAACATCTATGCCCCAAATACAAGGGCACCCACATTTGTGAAAGATACATTGATAAAATTTAAAGCACATATAGATCCACACACATTAATAGTGGGAGACTTCAACACCCCACTCTCAACAAAGGACAGGTCAACCAAACAGAAATTAAACAAAGAAACAATGTCTCTGACAGAGGTCATGAATCAAATGGACCTAACAGACATTTACAGAACTTTACACCCAAACACAAAAGAATTTACCTTCTTCTCAGCACCTCACGGAACCTTCTCCAAAATAGACCACATAGTTGGTCACAAAGCAAGCCTCAACAAATACAAGAAGATTGAAATAATCCCATGTATCTTGTCTGATCACCATGGAATAAAGCTGGACCTCAACAATAACAGAAATAACAAAAAGCCTACACACACATGGAAACTGAACAACTTGTTACTAAATGACAGCTGGGTCAGGGAAGAAATAAAGAAAGAAATTAAAGTCTTTCTAGAAATCAATGAAAATGAAGACACAACATACCCGAACTTGTGGGACACAATGAAAGCAGTGCTAAGAGGAAAGTTCATAGCACTAAGTGCCTTCAAAAAGAAATTCGAGACAGCTCATTCAAGCACCCTAATGGCTCACTTAAAAACCCTAGAAAAAGAAGAAGCAGACACACCAAGAAGGAGTAGACGGCTGGAAATAATCAAACTCAGGGCTGAAATCAATCAATTGGAAACAAATAAAACAATTCAAAGAATCAATGAAACCAAGAGCTGGTTCTTTGAGAAAATCAACAAGATTGACAAACCCTTAGCCAGGCTAACTAAAAGGCAGAGAGACACCACCCAAATCAACAAAATCAGAAATGAAAAGGGGGATATAACTACAGACACTGAGGAAATCCAAACAATCATTAGGACTTACTTCAAAAGTCTATATGCCACAAAATTTGAAAATCTAAATGAAATGGACAATTTTCTTGATCGATTTGACTTACCAAAGCTGAACCAGGACCAGGTAAATCAACTAAATAGACCTATATCCCCCAAAGAAATAGAAGCGGTCATCAAAAGTCTCCCATCCAAAAAAAGCCCAGGACCAGATGGCTTCAGCGCAGAATTCTACCAGACCTTCAAAGAAGAGCTAACACCAATTCTCTTCAAACTATTCCACAAAATAGAAACAGAAGGAATATTACCAAATTCATTCTATGAAGCCACAGTCACCTTGGTACCTAAACCTCACAAAGACTCAACAAAGAAAGAGAATTTCCGGCCAATCTCCCTTATGAACATTGATGCAAAAATACTTAATAAAATACTTGCAAACCGAATCCAAGAACACATCAAAGATATTATCCACTATGACCAAGTAGGCTTCATCCCAGGTATGCAAGGGTGGTTCAATATATGGAAATCCATCAATGTGATCCACCATATTAACAAACTGAAAGAAAAAAACCACATGATAATCTCCCTAGATGCTGAAAAAGCCTTTGACAAAATCCAACATCCATTCATGTTCAAAGTATTGGAGAGATCAGGGATACAAGGCGCATATCTAAACATAGTAAAGGCGATATACAGCAAGCCTATAGCCAACATCAAACTGAATGGAGAGAAACTTAAAGCAATCCCACTGAAATCAGGGACAAGACAAGGCTGCCCACTCTCTCCATATCTCTTCAACATAGTGTTGGAAGTCCTTGCTAGAGCAATAAGACAGTTGAAGGAGATCAAGGGGATACAAATTGGAAAGGAAGAAGTCAAATTACCACTATTTGCAGATGATATGATAGTATACGTGAGTGACCCCAAAAACTCTACCAGGGAACTCCTACAGCTGATAAACACCTTCAGCAAAGTGGCAGGATACAAAATTAACTCAAAAAAATCAGTAGCCCTCCTGTATACAAAAGACAAAAGGGCTGAGAAAGAAATTAAGGAAACAACACCCTTCACAATAGCCACAAATGACATAAGGTACCTCGGAGTAACCCTAACCAAGGAAGTCAAAGACTTGTATGAAAAAAATTTCAAATCTCTGAAGAAAGAATTAGAAGAAGATATGAGAAGATGGAAAGATCTCCCATGCTCATGGCTTGGTAGGATTAACATAGTAAAAATGGCCATCTTACCAAAAGCAATCTACAGATTCAATGCAATGCCCATCAAACTACCAACACAATTCTTTACAGACCTGGAAAGGAAAATTCTCAACTTCATATGGAATAACAAGAAACCCAGAATTGCTAAAACAATCCTCTACAATAAAAGATCTTCTGGAGGTATCTCCATCCCTGATCTTAAGTTGTACTATAGAGCAACAGTTTTAAAAACTGCATGGTACTGGCATAGAAACAGAATGGTGGATCAATGGAACCGAACAGAGGACCCAGAAATAAATCCACACACTTATGGACACCTGATCTTTGACAAAGACGCCAAAACCATACAATGGAAAAAAGATAGCATCTTCAACAAATGGTGCTGGTCTAACTGGATGTCTACATGTAGAAAAATGAAAATAGATCCATACTTGTCACCCTGCACAAAACTGAAGTCCAAGTGGATCAAAGACCTCAACATAAAACCAGACACATTAAATCGGCTTGAAAAAAAAGTGGGAAATACCCTAGAACTCATTGGTACAGGGGGAAACTTCCTGAACAGAACACCAACAGCACAGGCTCTAAGAACAACAACCAATAAATGGGACCTCATGAAACTGAAAAGCTTCTGTAAAGCAAAGGACACCGTCATCAAAACAAAGCGACCACCTACAGATTGGGAAAGAATCTTCACCAACCCTTTATCTGACAGAGGACTCATATCCAGTATATATAAAGAACTAAAGAAGCTGAAAAGCAGCAATCCAAGTAATCCACTTAAAAAATGGGGAACAGAGCTAAACAGAGAATTCTCTGTAGAGGAATACCGAATGGCAGAGAAGCACTTAAAGAAATGCTCAACCTCATTAGCCATTAGGGAAATGCAAATCAAAACAACCCTGAGATTTCACCTTACACCCATGAGAATGGCCAAGATGAAAAACTCAAGTGACAACACATGCTGGAGAGGTTGTGGAGAAAGGGGAACCCTTCTCCACTGCTGGTGGGAATGTAAACTTGTACAACCACTCTGGAAATCAATCTGGCGCTTTCTCAGACAACTAGGAATAGCGCTTCCTCAAGATCCAGCCATACCACTCCTGGGCATATATCCAAAAGAGGCTCAAGTACACAAAAAGGACATTTGCTCAACCATGTTTGTAGCAGCTTTATTTGTAATAGCCAGAAGCTGGAAACAACCCAGATGCCCCTCAACTGAAGAATGGATGCAGAAATTGTGGTACATCTACACAATGGAATATTACTCAGCAATGAAAAATAAGGAAATCATGAAATTTGCAGGTAAATGGTGGGATCTGGAAAGGATCATCCTGAGTGAGTTGTCTCAGAAGCAAAATGACACACATGGTATATACTCACTCATATAGACATACAACATAGGACAAACCCACTAAAACCTGTGCATCTAAAGAAACTAAGCAAGAGAGAGGACCCTAACTAAAACGTCCAATCCCCATCCAGAAAGGCAAAGAGGATGGACATCAGAAGAAGAAGAAAACAGGAAACAACCTAGGAACCTACCACAGAGGGCCTCTGAAAGCCTCTGCCCTTCAGACTATCAAAGCAGATGCTGAGCCTGATGGGCAACTGTTGGGCAGAGTGAACAGAATTTTAGGTAAGAACTGGGAAATAGTAAGAGCTGGAGAGGACAGGGTCTCCACAAGGAGAGCAACAGAACAAGAAAATTTGAACATAGGGAACTTCCCAGAGACTCATACTCCAACCAAGGACTATTCATGGAGATAACCTAGAACCCCTGCACAGATGTAGCCCAGGGCAGTTCAGAGTCCAATTGGGTTACATAGTAATGTGAAGAGGGACTGCCTCTGACATAATCTGATTGGCCTGCTCTTTGATCACCTCCCTCTGGGGGGGGAGAGCAGCCTTACCAAGCCACAGTAGAGGACAATACAGCCACTTTTGATGTGAACTGACAGACTAAGATCAGAAAGGAGAGGAGAACCTCCCCTATTAGTGGACTTGGGGAGTGGCATGCAAGCAGAGGGAGGAGGGAGGGTGGGATTGGGATGGGAGGAGGGAGGGGCTTATGGGGGGATGCAGAATGAATAAAGTGTAATTGATGAAAAATTTAAGAAAAAAGGGAAAAAAATAATTTAAGAACCTTAAATGACTTTCAAAATTGGAGGAAAACATGGAGTTAGTCAATTGGCATGGAGCACGTCTCGCCCCTGGGGGCAATGGTCTCCTGAACCTACTCAGACCTTGGACACCACCACTGCTAGTTCTAGAACTGAAGCACGATGTTCCAACGAGGGGTTAAGGCTTCTCATAATATTTCCTATAAGCCCACACCTGTTTGTCTATATCCCCCATTTTTATTCATTATTAGCCAGATAGAGCCAAGTAATTGTGGTAATGATACTTGCTTTTTTGCCCAATGCTGGAATGCTAGTAAAGTTAGGTATGCCCTGGTTACTCGCATGCCTCACTGGGTGCCTATGCCCATTGATGCCCCTCACGCTATGACTCTCTTCAGACAGAAAAGGGATCTTGGAACTACAGCCACCATTGTTACTACCATCTCATTGACGGCTGTTGGAGCTACCACGAGGGCATTAGCCATGAGTCATACTGGGCAGACTGCTCAGACCCTGAATAATCATTTAGCCAATGTAGCTCACGCCTTAGTTGTACATAAAGGAATTAATGCTCAACTAAAAGGAAGCTTGATGGTGTTCAATCAGAGGATTGACCTCTTGCAGGAGCAAATTGATACCCTAAGGCAAATCGCTCAACCTGGCTGTCAATGAAAGTATGCTGGACTTTGTGTCACTAGCATACAACATGAGAATTTTTCCTGTGCTGCAAATCTGTCTAAACAATTGTCGAGCTATATTTTAGGTAATTGGACTGGAGAATTCGATACTACGATGGAGCAGCTGAGAGTGGCCATTGTCACAGTAAATTCTACCGGAGTGGACGCAGGACTAGCCACAGGATTATCAACATGGATTGCTGCAGCCATGAATCATCTGAAGGAATGGGCGGGCATGGGAGTGTTAGCAGGCCTTCTGGTGTTGGTCTCCTTGGTTTGCCTGTGGTATATATGCAAGATTAGAGTCTCACAACAGTGTGATGCAGCCATGATCATTCAGACCTTTACAGTCAGCCATTGAAGCAGGACATTCTCCCCAAGCATGGTTGGATACCATAAAAAGCTAAAATGATACGCTCAGGATGCGAGGCTAAGCACTGCACTCAGGGTCAGCTGCTTTGGACCCAGAGAAGAGCATGTCTGATTGCATGCGGGTTGATGCCCCAGGTCCGGCCTCTGAGAAAAAGGTATCGGACGGGTGTGATGCTCTTTGGGTGGATGACACCTAAATGAACATCTGTACAAAGTCCCAATTTATTTCTAATATCAGAGATCAGACCTCTACTCTTGCCTGATGCGTCTAAAACAAAAAGGGGGAACTGTAGAGAGCTGTGGAATGCTATGCCTTAAAGATGGAGCTGGTTTCCACCTTCCACCTTCCCGATGGTGAGTGCTCTCTGTCATGAACAATTCCACATTTGGCTAAGGCTGAGGATCTGGCTTGCTTCCATGTATGTGGACCTATCTGCATTGCCCCCGTGGCACGCCTGGGTTGGCTACCCAGAGGCTATTTAAGCTGTGGGCTGGCTTTCCCCGGGGTCCGAGGATTGTTCAATGTTCCTGAATAAACTGCATCGAAAAAAAAAAAAAGACATTATCTTATGGCCATATTTAAATTTTTTAATTTTATTTTTTATTTATTATAATTTATTTACTTTGCATCTCAACTGTAGCCTCCTCCCTCATCTCCTCCCATGCCCCTTCCCCAGTCCACTGATAGGGGAAGTCCTCCTCCCCTTCCATCTGACCCTAGTCTATCAGGTCATCAAGACTGGCTGCATTGTCTTCCTCTGTGGCCTCATAGGACTGAGCCCCCTTCCCAAGGGGGAGCCTTGATCAAAGAGCCAGCCACTGAGTTCATGCTAGAGACTGCCCCTGTTCCCCTTTACTAGAGAACACACTTGGACAGAGATACCGTGGGCTACATCTGTGCAGGGGTTCTAGGTTATCTGCATGCATGGTCCTTGGTTGGAGTATCATTCTCAGAAAAGACCCCTGGGCCCAGATATTTTGGTTCTGTTGCTCTCATTGTGGAGCTCCTGTTCCCTCCAGATCTTTCTTTCTTTCTTTCTTTCTTTCTTTCTTTCTTTCTTTCTTTCTTTCTTTCTTTCTTTCTTTCTCTTTCTTTCTTTCTTTCTCTTCCTTCCTTCCTTTCTTTTCTTTCATTTCATCTTTCTTTCTTTCTTTCTTTCTTTCTTTCTTCCTTCCTTTCTTCCTTTCTTTCTTTCATTCTTTCTTTCTTTTGAGGAAAAAAGTTGATGCAATGACAGGAACTTGAAGTCAAAAGACTATTGACCAAGCATTAATCATATTTACTTTGAATGACACCCATTTCTCTCGTTAGTGCAGAGAGTTTTGTTTCAATGATTCCATGGAATAGATGTTGTGGAAATTATGAGTCCCTCTATACAAAGACAAACAAATGAGAAAATTTCAGGTTTTGGCTGACAGAAACTAGTTTCCTTTCCCTCCCTGAAGTGAAACAATAGAAACAGCAGAGAGTCAAAGGGTTTCTAAGTGAAAACCACAAAAAAAATGAACCTGTGTTTTCTCTGTGCTGTGGGAAAAGCAAAGGTCATTGTCCCTCAGGGTCTCTCCACTTTGATCCTGCCCTTAAGACAGGTTTCTCTATAGGCCTAGAAAAGCATAATTGATTCTTACTAAAATCTCATGTCACACAAAGGATACCCTCCTATTTAGGTCTTTAGTTCCTGTCAGTGCTCTTGAATCAAAGAATAAGGTCTAAAATTGTTCTGGGGGCTTCAAAATTTGAAATTCTATAAGACTGTCATCTAACAATGAGGGAATATCTCAGCACATAGAAGCTTTTGCTTATATTGGAAATCATTTCATTCAGAAAAGTTCATAACTCATCAAATATCATGTTTCTGTACAGATTTGAAGTGGTCGTTTTGGACTTGTGATTTAAGCAAAGGTTCATTTCAGAAGCTCTTCATAAAGTATGATTCTAGAAAGCATACATCTAAATCATTGTTATAGAAACTTTCATAACTCGTATCAGTAACTGGTAGGTCTTTGATTTGATTTAATTGACTAACCTGTCTGTTTTTATGCCAATACCATGTAGTTTGGGTGAAATGTTCTGTAGGATATCTGTTAGCTCTATTTGATTCATAACATCGGTTACTTTCATTATTTCTCTGTTAAGTTTCTGTCTCAATGACCTGTCCATTGGTTAGAGTGGGATGTTGAAGTCTGCCACTACTAATGTGTGAGGTTCAAGTAAGCTTTAATACCTGTTTTATAAATGCGGATGCCCTCAGTTTGTGTTTTCTTTATTGCCTTTATCTCTATTTTCAGGTCTTAGACAATTTTATTCATATTCTTTACCTTTTGTATTCATTTTCTTTTTAAAGGCCTCTATTATCTTTATAAGGTTGTATTTGCAGTCCTCTTTTTGTGCTTCAGCTATGTTAGGATATTCGGGGCTTCTTGTAGTAGGATAGCTGGGCTCTGGTGGTGCCATATTGACACAGCTCTTGTTGACTGTGTTATTATGCTGGCATTTAGACATCTGGTTGTTGCTGGTATTGGCTAGATGTTTCTAATGCCAACAGGACTCCTTGAGGAGGCAGGCAGAGTCTTGGACCTGACAATGGGGCTCAGGAAACAGTCTGCTGCTCATCTCTTCTGGATCTGCCCCAGGTGGACCTGAATTTTCCTCAGGTCCTGCAAGCCTCCTCAGGAATGGAAGAAGGAAGAGTGGTGGGTCTGATGGTCAGTGGACTCAGAGGACAGACAGTAGCTTTCCAATGCTGGCTGTGGACCCAGTAAGTAAGAGTTTGATGGGGAGAGAAGTCCAACCTAGATGGTTCTGGAGCTTGGAAGGCCTCCTTAAGCCAGCAGGTGATGGAGCTCAGGGAACAGCATGCAGCTAATCTCTGCAGATTGTGACCCAGGTGAACCTGGTAGGCTGAATCAACAACTCGTTAAGGTGCTCTACTTTCCCAGCTCTAAAGCTGCTATCTGCTAGGAAAATAACAAATACCTGTGTACAGAGGAAAGAAATGTGCATATCATTGTGCAAACATAGTGGCTTATAATTTTACATTATAGATTATGATTTTATCAAGGCATTTTCCTACAATCTTACTTATCAAAAGCCAGAAAAAATGGAAAAAATAGGCTTATTAACAAGCATTTAAGATATAACATAAGAGACACCATAATGGTTAATGCTAAATTTAACTGTGACTTTCCACTGCAATTCCATTTCCTAAGTTGTCATACTTTGCCCAAGTCTCTCTTAGGGAAGCCCATACCCCTGCTCTTGGGTGCATTTTCCCCCTGTTCACTTCTCCCCTAAGTGGGAACATGTGGGAACATTTTAAAAAGAGCTCTAATAAAGTTTCTAACTCTGTTCCATAATACTGTATAGTTCTAAATTTTTTTTTTCAACACTGAAGCCAACAGTCCAGGTTTGGCCTGAGTCAAGATCCCTAAATTATTAGAACTCCTAGGGCTGCTGAAGGTGACTATGGAAACTGTATTCTATGTAGTGTATGGAGAACTTTCTCATCACCACAGACAAGGGCACGGGAAAATCTTGTGTGTTATTTATTTCCTTGATTCAAATTCAGTCATCTTTTCCTTGTGTCTTTTCGAAGTCTCTTTTTATAATGAGACTCCATTCATCATCACTTTACCCTGAAGAGCCATTTCCCAAGTGCACTAACCCCTAATACCATCTCTTTAGGGGTTAAAGTTTCCATATATGGGGACTGCATTTGGTCCATGACAAAAACCTTGATTACTTGGTTATGGATTTTGTGGCACCTACTCTCCTTTTCCTTTGAATGTCGCATTTGATGATAGTGCTCACTTGAAAAGATTTCTAGATATCATTGATTTCTACCCATAATCATCTTGCGTTGAATGCCCTTTACTTCTGCCTGGGCTGGGCAAAGATCAAAACTTTGATAGTCTTGGTAGACTGAGCAGTAGTCCCAGGAAAGTTAGCATTAGCAACTACTCCCTGTGCTATAGTAAATCTGGGCTCTCTTCCAGCTCTATGAAAACAAGCTTTTCTTTAGCATTTCAAGATCATTGGTTGCTCTCCTTCTAAATTTTGTAACTGGGAAAATATTACATTTCACATTTTTTTCTGTATTGCTACTTTCTTCATTGGAAGCTTTTAGTATTTATTTATTATTGTTATTTTTAGCGTACAAACAAACATAATTATCACAAATTACCTACCGAGACTTTAGTGGTAGAGGAACTCTTGAACAAGGTAATCCTAAAGTATTTGATTTAGACAGCTGGATATTTAAGTTGTCTAAATAACAACATCTTTATATTATATGTTTGATATAAAAGCAGATAACAGAGGTGATATTTATATCAATTAAGAAAAAGCTAGTGTACCTATAACAATCCTTAAAAGGCTATTTAGTAGAATTTGAGTTTTAAATATTTGAGAGTTCAGAAACAATATTCATTGTGTGAAATATTTGCTAATAAATGTGACTTACCTTCTGTGTTACCATCTAGGTTCATGACTGGGCTTGTTTTTTTCTGCCAGTTAAAGAATTAAAAGGCAGAATTTTTTTGAGCACAAAAGGTAACAACAGAAACAATCTCAAACACAGCAAACAAAATCAATCAGTGAATACAAGCTTTTACTGGGCGTGGGGTGCGAGGGTTGAAACACATAGAACAAGGCACACCCAGAGAAAGATCTTCTACAAAGCAGAGAGAGTCTTGGAAAACAGAAACCCAGTTTTTCTTGAAGGTCAGGGGTTTTAATCTCTTCAAAAATATTAACAAGCATCCCCACTAGCCCAGATAGGGAACTAATGACAAACCAAAGCACAGTTATGATGAATATCCAATTTGGTAAACAATGGTTAGGTTAGGGTTATTTATAAAATTTTAGGGACAGGCTATATGCAAGAGGAAAACTGTTTGATTCAAAGATGCCTACATCATCAATACCTCACCCCAGCTTGGGTACCAGCTCACAAAAGCTGTAAACTTGGAGATATTGAATACCTGCAGGAAGCTGAGCAGGTTGGAGCATATCTTTTCCAGATAGCTCAGTTGGTGTGAGCCTCTCCCAGGGCAATTATCTTTATTGCTTATATATTCTTAGGGAGGAAGAAATGTTAGTAAGTCTGGTCATTTTCAGGGGTTCCCTAAAGCCAGTAAGTTATTTACTTTCTAATCTTAAGAGGCTTCCCTGCAGGATAGAATGATTCATCTCCCCTTAGATCATCCTTTTATTTCACGTGCTTGTATCTTAATTAGCTTGCTTCTAAAATGCAAAGTTTTTGTTTCACAGGAAACTGCTACACTACATCCCAGAATGTCTTGTTTGCTTTACAGAAACAAGAATAGAGATGTAGCAAAGATAATATGAAATAGAATAAGAACTATAGAATAAATTTTCAAAATAAATTCATGACTAGAAATAAAAATTACAGGATTAGTGGAAAGGGATGGCACAATACCTGGAGAATAATATTAGAGAGTGGAGATGTGGGCCTCGCCCCTCCCCCCGCCACACACAATGGTCCTTTATGCAGAGAGAAAAAATGTAAAAGTGACTGCTTTCTGAGTCAGGCAGAAAAACAGCAGCATCTGACCTTGAAGGTATAATTTTTCCATTAATTAATTTATTCACTTTACATCTTGATCTCAGCCCTCCTCCCTCCTGTCCTCCCAGTGCCACCCTCATACCCCTCCCCCAATTCAACCCCCTTCTTCTCAGAGAAGAGGAGCCCCTGGGTACCAACCTGCCCTGGCATATCAAGTCACAGCAGGAGTAAGCACATCTCTCCTACTGAGGCCAAGCAAGCCAGCCTAGCTAGAGGAAAAGGCTCCAAAGCAGCCAACACAGTCAGAGACAGCCCCGCTCCAATTGTTAGGAGACCCAGATGAAGACTAAGATGTATATCTCTTACATATGTGTAGGTAGCCTAGGTCCAGCCTCTGCATACTCTTTGGTTGGTGGTTCAGTCTCTGTGAGCCCCCATGAGCCTAGGTTAGTTTACTCTGTCAGCCTTCTTGTGGTGTCCTTCAATCTCAGTCCTTCCCCCTATTCTTCCACAAGGCTCTTGGGCCTATTGTTTGGCTATGGGTCTTTGCATCTGTTTCCATCAGCTGCTGGATGAAGTTTCTCAGATAACAGTTATGCTGGGTTCCTGTCTGCAAGTATAGCAGAGTATCTTAATAGTATAAAGGGATGGCACTCTCCCATGGGTCTCAAGTTGGGCCAGTCATTGGTAAGCCACTTCTTCAAACTTTGCCCTATCTTTATCCCTGTACATCTTGTAGGCAGGGCAAATTTTGAGTTTAAGGTTTTATGGGTAGGTTGGTGTCTGTTGGGATCCATAAGCAGGCATATGTATGGCCAGCCCCAAGGGACCTGACAAACTGGTTATCGGGCATCTGTGAGGCCACCTATGGACCTGAAAACACCTGAGCATGTTCTGGGTCGCCTTTTAAGAGAACTCGAAGTCCCTCTCTGTCTCTCTTTCTCACCTGCCTTGCCCAGAGAAGGTCTCTGTGACCCCCTCCCCTTTCCTTAATAAACCTCCCATGTGGAACTAGTCGCAGGGCATGATTTGTGAACCGGTTGTGTAACTCTGTTGCTCAATCCCAGCAGTCTCCCCTTCCCTCTGCTGAAAGTCTTTTCTGGCTACAGAAGATGGCCACATCAAGCTCCATATTCCTCATTACTGGGTGTCGCAGCTACAGTCACCCCCATAGATTCCCAGGGGGACAGGGTAGGGAGAGCAAGGGGAGAGAGGGCTGGGAGAGAGAATGGAAATCGGTGTGGGGGGCCACCTCCGGGACTAGATGTGGGCCTTCTTAAAAGTGTCAGTTAACACTTAGTAAAACGGGGTCTGTTCTACTCAATCCCATTCACTAGCTCCTGAGATACAGAAAACACATAAGATTACAAATTCTCCAATGCAGTATGTGTACAATTAAATGACTGTCTAGAGCAGTGGAAAATGAAAACTGACCGTGGAAACAACAAAACGGAACAAGAGACCTCAGGATAGTTATAAATACCTGGTCTAGTGAGAAAAAGCAGGATTGTTTCATTAAAAACAATTAGTTTTATGTTAAAACCGACTCATAGATTGAAACAGGAAACCCCCAGGCTACAGGGAAGGCTTCACCTCAGCAATTATCCTAGGCACAGAAGCTAGTTTCAATTTAGTGTGTTCCATGTGGAAAACTAAATGAATGACACGGATGTGGTTTTGGGGTGAGGAATCAATGTTTTCACACTGCTCTCTGGATACCACATGGATCATTATACAAATTCATAAAAAACAAAACAAAACAAAACAAAAAAACAGGAAAATCTGTTCCCTGGGGATTCATATGTAGTTGGTATAACAACTCCTTTGAGTCTAAAGGCTTAAAGTAATTCAAAGTATATTAATCCCTCCTGAGCCACACAGAGCTTTAGTTGATTTATCTTAGAACCACCCGGGCTTTCTTATGCTTACAGAATATGCAATGTTAGCTGAGTTTAGCACCTTACTATTTTTTTCTTTCAAGATTTCATGCATTTTAATATTGTAAAGTTCACTCTTTATGCTGTAATTCTGAAATATTTTAGTTCTAGCAGAGACTAGGAGCTTCATTAGTACTAATCTTCCATTCCATCCAGGTCCCCCTTACCACCCTCCAACAGCATGCCAGAAAACTTCAAACAAACGGGGAGGAGGTGACTTCAAGCCAAAGCAAATCTCCTAGCAGTTATAAAAGAAGTGGGTGAAACAAATCATTTCATAAAAATCAGACTTGAATTATCTCAGGGATGAAGAGAAAATCTGGGAAGCATAAATACCAATTATGCTTGGCCAAACAATAATTTCAGATGGAAAGTAAATGCACATATATGTAGATAGTTAGGCATGTGTGTGTATGTTGCTGTTGATATATGTATCTTCCTACAGTAAAAACAAAAATTTCTTTATTTCAGTAATTTCTGTAATGCTGCCAAACAACTTTTCAAGAAAAGATCTGTTTTACTAAACAATTTCAAATTCTCATTAAAATAATACCTTGTAAGTGGGGTAAAGGAGATCTTAAGGGAGGAATGAAAAAGAATTGAGTGATGGAATACATATTACAGAAAAACAGAAACAGGGACTTTTTTAATTTATTTGTTTTTTATTAATTACAGTTTATTAGCTTTGTATCCCAGATGTAGCCCCCTCGCCCATCATCTCCCAATCTCACTGTCCCTCCTACCCTCATCTCCTCCCATACCCCTCCCTAAGTCCACTGATAGGGGAGATCCTCCTCCCCTTCCCTCTGACTGTAGCTTATCAGGTCTCATGAGGACTGGCTGCACTGTCTTCCACTGTGGCCTGGTAAAAACAGGGATTATTTTAAAGAAGATAAGGGACAACAAGAGGGAAGCTGAAGGGGATGCAGATGGTAATAGGGAAAGGAGATGAATACAACATATTGAAATGACATTTGTATATGAAAACCACAATTGAAACTTATTACCATATATGCTAACTCAAAAAAGGAAAAAGAAAATGTTGTAGGTATATCACCCTCTTAGAAACAATGTAACAGAGTTACAGGGCAGAAATTTGAATGATTTGTCAAAGAAAGCCATGATTTAGACAAATACTGTTTAAATTGGTTTTATTATTATTTAGGTATGTTGACACAACAAAACAAAAGATCACACACACACACACACACACACAGAGAGAGAGAGAGAGAGAGAGAGAGAGAGATATTGCTTCCAGGCATAAAGAAAAACAAAATTTTATCATTCAAAGGAAAATAGATGGAACTAAAGAAATCATCGTGTTAATTAAAATTAACAGGATTCAAAAGGACATTGCATGTTTTCTCCCATGTACTTAGTGTATTTTTAAGCACACATGAGACATGAAAGTAGAAGAGGAAATATTTGAGAAGAAGCAGACCAGACAATGAGAGGGTAGTAGAGAGGGAACTACTGTGGATATTGTCAGGATTAGTCATAAGAGAGACTAGAGAGGGAGAATGATGAATAACAGGCCCTAGTGTTTTCCTTGGGATGGAACAGGTACAAGGACTAGCAGGTCTGTATTGGGCTATTTGAAGAGTTGTAGTTTTATGTGGAATCTACAGGTCTTTTTCTAATTGCATTGAGTGACTAGGCCTGGTCTTAGGCCAGGATGCTGTAACCCAATAGTTAGGCTATTACAGGTTTGGGGTGTTCAGGAAGAGAAACTAACCAGCTTCGACTCAGAAACTCAAAACGGGATCAAGATAACATAAAGATAACTAAGATTTTGATGTCAGTTTTGATTATAACTACCTAAGACATTTAAGCAACCTAAATGTTATAAGAGATCTTTAGTGTATAAAGTAAAAGTTGTTCTAAAGAGTATTAAAAATTTTGACAAACATTCTTCATAAAGCATAATTAGAAAATTATATTCCAGAAAAAGAAAAATAGACAATATATAATAAAATATAATAAACTTATTAAATCATAATACTTTATACTTATCCCATGCTCAGTTACCTGGAAATTATCCAAGGTTATCTTGAGTTTACATTAGAAGTTCTACATTTTCTCCCAGGAAGAGCCCCAGAAGGAGATAGGTGATTTGCATGTGTAGTGTCAGACACTGGACTGTGTATCCTAGGTGAGCAACACAAGGATCTTGTACTAATAATTCAGTATCAGAAGTCTTTGCACAGAATGTAGTGTTTAACTACACTGGAAAACAAAGGAACAAAACACAGGAGAAAGTCCTTTCAGGAAGAAGCATGAAATCAGATGCATCCCACTTTCCCTGTGTGAGCAAGAGAAGACATTTGAGAGAATTAGAAGGTGAAATTGAGGCTATGTTAGCCTGTGGATCTTAGATGAAACACTTTTTTTGTTGTTAAGAGACGAAAAGTAACAATTTCAAAGCAGTGGGTACATCACAGGAATCAATAAAGAGCTAATATGCATCTTCCTAAATGTTATTCTAAAGGTTCTAAAGAATTTTAAAGAGAAGTATTTTAATAAGTATTTTTAGTTACACTCTTTCATATGGAATGCCATTTTTCACTTTTTTAAAAAATAAACAAATTAACTTTATTAAGTTATGACTTCAGCCTTTACATTGATTTTGAATGAACACACACACACACACACACACACACACACACACACATACAGTCTTTCTTTCTCCTTGTCTAAACATTGGATATCAGATGTTATAAGATTCTGCCCTTGCAAGTGTTTGCCTTGTATAAATGTTAGTAAGATTAAAGTAGATAACAGACACAACTGTTAATAGAAAAATGTACAAAATTTAAATAGTCTGACAGTTTTATAAAAAATGCAAATTTATACAATTTTCTAAATAAAGTTTATTGTCCAAGAAATAACAGTTTAAATTGTTTCTGGACCGTCAGAAAGTATCATGTCTAATATTTACATTTTTGAAGCTGCAATGATTTGAAATAAAGAAAAGTAGTCCTGATTGACATGATAATAAAGTAGAGTTCTTACATTTGTTGTCTTCATCATAGATACTCTATGGCTTTGAAACTTAGCAGCTTTCTAGATCACTTACTCATTTGCAATTCCATTTAGATAAATATCAGAATTATAAACTAAGTTTTATAAATAAAAATCTTTGTAAACTATATTTGATAGTATTTTATGCATACCATAAACACAACAGTTTTAAGAAAACTACCCTTTGTGTATTAGGAAGAAATAAGTAAATTCTTGTACTCTTAGTATAGCGTAGAAAGGCATCTTAAGGGTTTTAAAATAATTGTCTTTCATATCTGAAAAACTTAAAGCAAATATTCTTCTCTCATACAATACATCTGAATTGCAGTTTCCTCTCCTATTCCCTCTTCCCCCACAGGTATCTCCTATCTCCTCCAGATCCACCTGTCCTCTATTTCCCTTCAGAAAAGAACAATCCTCCCACAGATATCCACCAAACATGGCATAATAAGTTACAATAAGACTTGACACATACCTCATATCAAGGTTGGGTGGGGCAAACCAATAGGAAGAAAATTACACTTATAATCTGTAATTTCCAGTGTGAGAACCAAGAGAGGCATGTGAGAGAGTAGGGAACTGTGTTTCTGCCTCCATAGTTACAGAGATAATCCCATGTTACAGAGCCTCATTGGTAGTTGTGTTTTCAGTCAGGAATGTGCTTAGAGAGGCTGTACAGCTTTTCTTGCACAGACCCTGCTGCTCCAAGATTTCCATGCATTGTCTACACTAGCTTCACCTCATCTTTGGCTGCCATGAGCATTCTCCACTCAGCTTCTTCCTTCGCTTTGGATGCTCACACCTAAATTTTGTTACTTTTTTATGGAAAGCTAAGTCTTCTCCAAGTCTTTACTTGAATCTGTATTTTTTTTAATTTTATTTTTTTATTTTTTATTTTTTTTATCAGTTACATTTTATTAACTCTGTATCCCAGCTGTGTCCCGATCCCTCATTCCCTCCCAGTCCCTCCCTCCCTCCCTCATCTCCACCATGCCCCTTTCCAAGTCCACTGATAGGGGGGACCTCCTCCCCATTCATCTGATCCTCTTTTATCAGGTATCTTCAGGACTGGCTGCAAAGCCCTCCTCTGTGGCCTAACAGGACTGCTCCTCCCTTCGGGGGTGGGGAGACCAAAGAGCCAGTCATTGAGTTCCTGTTAGAAATAGTCCCTGTTCCCCTCACTTTGGGAAACCAATTGGTTACTGAGCTACCACAGGCTACATCTGAGTGGAGGTTCTAGGTTATATCCATACATGGTCCTTGGTTGAATGTTAGTCTCAGAAAAGACCCTGTGCCCAGATATATTTGGTCCTTGTGGAGCTCCTATCCTTTCCGTATCAGACTAACTCCCCTTCTTTCATATGATTCCCTGTACTCTGCCAAAGGTTTGGTCATGAGTCTTTGCTTTGAAAACACTGCTAGTTAGAGTCTTTCAGATGTGCTCAGTAGACTCCTGTCATACGTTCAATGCACATCCCATCTGTCTTTCTAAATGAGGATTGATCATCTTACCCCATGTCCGCTCAATTGATTATCTTTTTTAGGTGTATAGATTTCAACTTAGATTATATAACATATTATCTAACATGATAAGATAAAGAACAGTCAAAAGACTTAATATCTGATGATCACAAGTAAATCTGTGAAATGTTTCAAAGCAACTAGTTATTCATAATTTAGTGGAGTATATGCAAATGATCAAGAAATGTTTTAATTTTATGAATCAATGTTATAAGGTCAGAAATAAGGAAATATACAAAAAGCAATGAGGCATATAAATGAGAAATGAATATTTGAAGAAATAAAGAGATAAACATGAATATATGGAGGCCTAATGAAGAACTGCAAACATTGCTTACCCGTTTAGTGAATGAATAGATTGCTGTCGCTGTGAAAATTCTTCATACATATCCTGGCCTACTTTTTAGAAGGCACATTCAAAATTTTAAGAAAACAAGATAGCATATTCAACAAATTTTGCTGGTCTAACTGGATGTCTACATGTAGAAAATGCTAATAGATCCATATATATCATACTGCACAAAACTAAAGTCCAAGTGGACCAAAGACCTCAATATAAAACCAGACACAATAAACCTGCAAAAGGAAAAAGTAGGGAAGAGCCTTGACTCATTGGCACAGGAGACAACTTCCTGAACAGAACACTAATAGCACAGGCTCTAAGATCAACAATCAATAAATGGGACCTCATGAAACTGAAAAGCTTCTGTAAAGTCTGTAAAGCCTACAGACTGGGAAAAGATCTTCACCAACCCTACATCTGACAGAGGGCTAATATCCAGAATATATAAAGAACTCAAGAAGTTAAAAAGCAACAAATCAAGTAATCCAATTAAAATATGTGGTACAGAGCTAAACAGAGAATTCTTAATAGAGGAATACTGAATGGCAGAGAAACACTAAAAGAAATGCTCAAAGTCCTTACTTATCAGGGAAATGCAAATCAAAATGACCCTGAGAATTTACCTTACACACATCAAAATGGCTAAGATCAAAAACTCAAATGGCAAAACATGCTGGAGAGGATGTGGAGAAAGGGGAACCCTCCTCCACTGCTGGTGGGAATGTAAACTTGTACAACCACTTTGGAAATCAATCTGGCACTTTCTCGGACAATTGGGAATAGTGCTACCTCAAGATCCAGCTATACCACTCCTAAGCATATATCCAAAAGATGCTCAAGTATACAACAAAAACATTTGCTTGGTCCTGTTCATAGCAGATTTGTTCATAATAGCCAGATTCTGGAAACAACACAAATGCCCCTCAACGAAGGAATGGATGCAGGAATTGTGGTACATTTACACAATGGAACACTAGATCACTACTCAGCAATTAAGAACAAGAAAATCATGAAATGTGCAGCCAAATGGTCAGAATTACAAAAGATCATCCTGAGTGAGTTATCCCAGAAGCAAAAAGACACACATTCTATATACTCACTAATAAGTAGATATTAGACATATAATATAGGATAAACATAGTAAAGTCTGTACACCTAAAGAAGCTAAGTAAGAAAGAGAACCCTGAGTAAAATGATCAATCCTCACTCAGAAAGTCAAATGGGATGGACATTGGAAGAGGGAGAAAATAGGGAACAGTACAGGAGCCTACCACAGAGGGCCTCTGAAAGACTCTACCCTGCAGGGTATTGAAACAGATGCTGAGACTCATAGTTAAACTTTGGGCAGAGTGCAGGGAATCTTATGAAAGGAGGGGGAGATGAAGGAGGGGACAGGTGTTCCACAAGGAGAGCAACAGAAACAAAAATTCTGGGCCCAGGGGTCATTTGTGAGACTGATACTCCAACCAAGGACCATGCATAGAGATAACCTAAAATCCCTGCACAGATGTAGCCCATGGCAGCTCAGTGTCCAAGTGTGTTTCCCTAGTAAGGGACATGTCTGACATGAACTCAGTGGATGGTTCTTTGATCACCTTCCCCTGAGGGGGGAGCAGCCTTACCAGGCCACACAGGAAAACAGTGCAGCCAGTCCTTATGAAACATGATAGGCTAGGGTCAGATGAAAGAGGAGGAGTATCTCCCTTATTAGTGGACTTAGGGAGGGGTAAGGGAGGAGAAGAAGGAGGGAGGGTGGGATTGGGAGAGGACTAGGAAGGTGGCTACAACTGGTATACAAAGTGAATAAATTGCAATTAGTGAAAAAGAAAACAAAACTTCTTTAGTTATACATCACAAAGTTGCATATATATGTTATATAATATGATATATATGAAGTTTACAGATTTAATGTTTCACTGGCTTTTACGTTCAAATTTTCTCTGATGTTTATGGCTCAATAAGAATTTTGAAAGTATATTATGAAAAAGAATGCATATAATTTCCTAGAGCAAATTTTAATAAGACTAAATATATATTGTATAAAACAATTTTCATTCATGTGACTGTAAATTTATTAATATAAAATATAGTATATGAAACATTGCATACAATATTCTATTATAAATTAAATGATATTAAAAAACACAGCTGTGGTTAACCAAACAAATTTTTAATCAAAATGTTGCCTTTGGACCTATTGGGTTGATAGATGTCATATATACTTGTAGTCTCTATGAACATCTACACTGTTCTTACATCTCCGTTTTATTTTTCTATCTCGTTTATTTATTTATTATTACAATTTATTCACTTTGTATTACTGCTGTATCCTCCTCCCTCATCTCCTCCCAATCCCACCCTTCCTCCCTCTTCTCCCCCTATGACCCTCCCCTAGTCCACTGGTAAAGGAAGTCCTCTGACCCTAGTCTATCAATTCTCATTAGGAATGGTTGCATTGTCTTCCTCTATGGCCTGGCAAGGCCAGGAGGAGGAGGTCAATGAACCAGCTACTGAGTCCATGTCAGAGACAGCCCCTGCTCCCCTTACTAGGTAACACATATTGAAAGTGAGCTGTCTATGGGCTACATCTGAGCAAGTGGTCGAAGTCCTCTCCATGTATGGTCCTTGGTTTGAGCATGGGTCTCTGCAGGTCCTCCTGGGCCCAGATTTTTTGGCTCTCTTGGTCTCTTGGCTCTCTCTGGAACTCCCATCCCTCCCAGGTCTTTCTATTTCCCCCTTCTTCCATAAGTTTACCTGCACTCTGCCCAAGGTTTGGCTTTGAGTCTCAGAATCTCCTTTAATACCCTGCTGGGTAGATTCTCTCACAGGCTCTCTGTAGTAGGTTCCTGCCCTATTCCCTGTCTTCTCCCTCTTGCTTCTGATGTCTATACTGTTTGCCCTTCTGAATGAGGATTAAGCATCTTTCTTAGGGTGCTCCTTGTTGTTTAGCTTCCTTAGAACTATAGATTTTAGTACTTATCCTATATTATACGACTAATATCCACTTATAAGTGTGTATGTACCCGGTGTGTCTCTCTACTTCTAGGATATCTCATTCAGGATGATCTTTTTTAGTTCCATCCATTTGGCTGCAAATTTCATGATTTCTTTGTTTTTAATAGCTGAGTAGTTTTCCATTGTGTAAATGTACCACAATTTCTGTATACATTCCTCCATTGAGGGGCATTTGGGTTGTTTCCAGATTCTGGCTATTACAAATAAAGCTGCTATGAACATAGTTGAGCAAATCTCCTTGTTGTATGGTTGAACATCTTTCAGATATATGTCTAGGAGTGCTACAGCTGGATCTTGAGTGAGCATTATTCCTAATTTTCTGAAAAAGCACCAGACATACTCCAGATTCTCTTCTAATCATTTAAATTTTTTACATCTTCTTTTTACATCTTCTTTTTCTACTGATGGGTGTTGATTTCCAATAGTTTTCATATTTTGAGATCTAGAGATGAATTAGTATCCTTTCCCTTATAAGCCTTTCCATGCAGCAATTGATTAGAATCAAGCAGGAGAAGACAGGGAACAGGGCAGGAACCTACTACATAAGGCCTCGGAAAGAATCTAATGTAACACTTATTTGAGAAGACTTAATTGTAGTTAGTAGCTTATAAGGAATAAAATATCAGGACTCTAAGTAATTACATTTTTCTGATTTGATTGATTCAGTTGTAAACTAGTGGAATATATGCCAACGTTGACAAGAATGCCACAAAGATAAATTAGAAAACACTTGTTTTGTACATTGTTAATGGAGGCATTAAATTCTTGTCTGACTGAAATGTCTGTACCAGCTTTAGAAAGTAAACATGTCTCTTTAGTGGTAATACTTTACCACAGTCCCATAGACTATCTAACAAAAATCCCAGATGCTGAGGCTCATAGCCAAACTTTGGGCAGAGTGCAGGAAATCTTATGAAAGAAGGAGGGATAGAAAGAGCTGGAGGGGACAGGAGCTCCACAAGGAGAGCAACAGAACCAACAATTCTGGGCCCAGGGGTCTTTTTCTAAGACTGATTCTCCAACCAAGGACCATGCCTGGAGATAACCTAGCACCCCTGCACAGATGTAGCCCATGAAAGCGCAGTGTCCAAATGGGTTCCTAGTAAGGGGAACAGGGACTGTCTCTGACATGAACTCTGTGGCTGGCTCTTTAGTCACCTCCCCTTGAGGGGGGAGCAAGCCTTACCAGGCCACAGAGGAAGACAATGCATTCAGTCCTGATGAGATCTGATAGACTAGGGTCAGATGGAAGGGGAGGAGGAACTCCCCTATCAGTGGACTTGGAGAGGGACATGGGAGGAGGAAAGGGAAGGAGAGTGGGATTAGGAGGGAATGAAGGAGAGGCTACAGCTGGGATACAAATGAATAAACTATAATTAATATTAAAAAATTTTAAAAAGAAAAAATCCCAGTGGTAGAAGAAGCGGAAATCTCACTACAAGTTGTTGTTCATAGTAGTTCAAGAGATTCCCAGCAGTATAGGCTGTTGTTTATGCATCAATAATAATAAATTGATTCTCATTGTAACCTATTTTAAGTTTGATTATCTTCATTCCATTTGACAAATATGCATAAGTTGTGAAATAATGAGACTCTAGAAAGCACTTGTCTTTGTTGTATAGTATTCAAAATTAAAAATGTGTTTGTAGTTAAAGTAGTATGTTGAAATGAATAAAATCTTATAATTGAAAATGAAATTCAGTGACAATAACCTTATACAAATTTTTCTTTAACAATGATTTTTATCAATATTTATTGTAACTTAGCTGAAAAGCTAATAGTAAATATATATATATTTACTATTATTTTTTACTATATATTATTACTATTACTAATATATATATTTTTACTATATATATATCAGTTGAAAAAAAAGCAAACTTCCAGATTATTATAGCTGAAATGAAAGCAAAATAACTGCTGAGATGCGATCAGAAGACCATGTATAAATTCAAGTTCCTTGAGAAATGATTTTCTGAAACTATTAAAAATGGTGGGAATCACTACTTCTCTGTGATTTTACACCAGATACAATATGACTATTTAAAAACACTTAATGAAAAAAATAGGTCTGAATTTTAAATAGAGTGAGGAAGATCTTATTGGAGGGTTCGGAGGAAAATAAGAGAAGGGGAAAATTATATAATTATATATTATCTCAAAAAAGTAAAAGAACCTTTAAAATACATATAATAATATATACCTCTATACACACTTCAAGTTATATAACGAAGTAGTAGAGCTTTACCCCAGTCCCATAGACTATCTAACAAAAATTTCAGTATGACCAACAACTACAACTACAAGTTGTTGGTTATGCTACTTTAATTGAAAATTTTCAAGACAAATATTTCAGTTATATTAAACTTTCAATTTGTTTTTATTTAAACTATTAGAAAATGTTTTATAAGCGTGTATTGATTTGTTTGTTTGTTATCAGTTTGACAGAAGCCACAATCGAGAAAGTGCCTTAGTAAATTTGGCCTGGAGACAAGCCTGACTGATGTAATGCATGGCTTACTGTTGGCATTGCCACTATTGGTCAGATCACTCTCTGGGTAAAAGAAAGCAGCCTAAGCAAGCAAGAAGGAGCAAACGAGCAATCATTTTTCCTCCATGGCCCCTGCTCTAGTTCCTGTCTATATCTTTCAGCCTTGAGTTTCTGTCCTGACTTTTTTCAGTGATGGACTGGTACCTGGGAATATAAGGTTAAGCTCTTTCCTCCCCAAGTTGCTTTTGGTAGTGGTGTTTATTATAGTAACAGAAATCCTAACTAAAACACTGCAACAATAAGGCAAATACACTTTAACCTCTTCTATCAGGGAAATAAAATTTAAGTAGCACTGAAATCCAGTTGATATTGATTTAAAGAAATTGAAATCCATTTAATTACATATTTTAGTGTGATTTATGACATATTCTCTCCACTCAACTGTTCTTATCAAACCATTGAGATCACTTAAATATTATTTTTTCTCATTTCATGAACCAAAACCATAGTAATCTTTTTTTCCTTTATTTAATTGTCTAATGACACAAAACTTAATATAAATAGAAGAGTAATTTGAATTTTAGTTAACTAAATCCCAAAATACAACTGATCATTTTGGTATTATACATAAGAATTTCCTATATGTGTTCTATATTTTTCAACATAGTTATATATTTTACCATCTACTAAAATATGAAATTTAATTTTCTTTTCAGATCAATTATCTCCTCTTTTTTGTCTCTCATACCCTTTGCCTCCAAGACTCAGAAATCAATATGAAGGAACTGGTGGAAAGATTGTAAGTGCCAGAGATAGTGGACATCTTAAGCAAAACAGTGTCTGTAGGGTAATACATGGCTGATGTACACGAAATAGTTGTGACTATAGGCACAAGACCTGTACAAGACAAAGTCAACCGAAATCCAAATTTGGTAAGAGTTGTGAAGCCCTACCTTTGCTGTGTTTACAGACAGGAGCCTAGTACAGCCATTCTCCGAGAGGCCTCAGCCAGCCGCTGATTGAATCAAATGCTGAGACTTAGAGCCAAGCATTAGGCAGTGTTCAGGGAGTCCTGTGGAAGGAGTTGAGGGTGATAGAAGGACCCAGAGGGGACAAGGACACTATAAGAAGACCAATTTAGAGCCATGGGGGGCTTGCAAAGATGGAAGCACGAGTCAAGGATCATGCATGGACTGAACCTGGGCCCCCTACACATGTGTAGCTGATGGGCAGTTTAATCTTCCTGTGTTTTCCTTAGTGAATTGAGCAGGTGCTGTTTATGGAATGGACTCTGTTGCCTGCTTTCAACCATTTCTCCCTGGTGGAACTGCCTTCCCTGGCCTCAGTAGCTAAATACTAGCTCAATCCTGATGTGACTTGATGTGCTGGGGTGGGTTGGTGGAGGAGGCTCCCCTTCTCCGAGAAGAAGGGAAAGTGGGGAAAGGAAAAAAAGGTGGGAGGGATCCTGGGAGGAGAGGAAGGAGGAGGCTACAATCAGGATATAAAGTGAATATATAAATTTTTAAAAAAGAAAAGAAACAAAATGAATTAAGGAAGACATTAACCCACAAAGTTAATAGAAAACAGGAGGGCAGTTAGTAAAATATAAGGCACAAATGGGAAACCATTTTTAATGGTTAATGTGCCAGGAGCAAAAAGTAGACAAATGAGATCAGAAAAGAAAGTGACAGGATATGACATGAAGCCTGTAGGTAATGATGAAGATCTGGGTCTTGGTTATCTTAAATCGTAAGAGGGGCTTATGAAGAGAAAATTACCTGGTGTAAGTTGTAAGGAATTAGGATGAAATTAGAAAGACAACTTTAAAGTTACTTTACTAATCTCAGTAAAGCATAATCTTCTCATTGTTGCACAAATAAGACATGGAGGCAATAGAAAGTTAAATACAGGTGAAGTCCATGTTTTGAACTACTCGGGAATGCTATTCAATGCACATATTTCTTCTCTAGGAAAAGAAGAATCTAAAAATCATGTGCTTGATGTTAATAGCCAGGAGTTTAAAATGCAAATAGTCGGGGAGATTGATTTATTTTTTTACCTAGGTTAGTAACATCTGCATTGACTTATGGACAATAAAGAGTTGAACTTAATGGTGGTTTTTCCCTCAAATTTAGAACAAAATGTGTGAGAAGCAAGAGATCAGGTACAAGAAATTGATGTTATAGACAGAAGATTGACACAGAGTTAGAGTCAAGATATGATAATATGATTATACTGAAAGATATTAAGTGATATGTCAGTCCCAGCGGGTATCAGGAAAATGATACACATAAGACAATGAAATTGCTTAGAGATGAATGATGACAGAGAAGATGCTAGTAAAGAGGAACTTAATTGTTTGAAGTCTGAGAGGACTCACCTGTATGAAGAATGACTATAGTCATTCAACTGTTTGTCATTCAAAGATAAAATAACTAAGATAGAGAAGTAGAGAAATAGTCCTGTAGATAATACAGAAGAATGAGGAAATCACAAAAAGTTCTGGTAATGATGATAAGGAGAAAAAAAACTGCATCCTAGAGTGTCCTGCCAGTACTGAGTCTTCCAACTTTGTTGTTGTTGGTTTGTTGGTTTTATTTATTTATTTATTTATTTTTTTAGGAAAGGTTTCTATGTGTAGCCTTGGCTGTCCTGGACTCACCTTGTAGACTAGGCTGGCTTCAAACTCACAGTGATGCTCCTGCCTGTCTCCCTGACGGCTGGGATTAAAGGTGTGCACCACCACACCTTGGACTCTTCCACATTTGTGAAGACAAGCATTCTAGTTCAGGTTGACCACCTCTGCACCAAAGATTTCAATCCTAATAATTCTTTGTGTATGTGTGTGTGTGGAGCTTTGTGGGAAAACCACATTAAGTTCAACCCTTTATTGTCCATAAGTCAATGCAGATGTTACTAACCTAGGTCAGAAAATAAATCAATCACCCGACTATTTGCATTTTAAACTCCTGGCTATTAACATCAAGCACATGATTTTTAGATTCTTCTTTTCCTAGAGAAGAAATATGTGCATTGAATAGCATTCTCTTTTGCATAGTACAAAACAGGGACTTCACCTGTATTTAACTTTCTATTGCCTCCATGTCTTACTTGTGCAACAATGAGAAGATTATGCTTTATTAAGATTAAATTTTAAATTAATTTATTTTTATTGATTACAGTTTATTCACTTTGTAGCTGGCTATAGCTCCCTCCCTCAGCCCCTCCCAATACCACCCTCTGTCCCTCATCTCCTCCCATACCCCTTCCCAAGTCCCCTAGGAAGGGAGGTACTTCTCCCCTTCCCTCTGACCCTAGTATATCAGGTCTCATCAGGAGTGGCTGCATTGTCTTTCTCTGTAACCTGGTAAGGCTGCTCCCACTTCAGGAGGAGGTGATCAAAGAGCCAGCCACTAAGTTCATGTCAGAGACAGTCCCTGTTCCCATTATTAGGGAAACACACTTGGACACTAGGCTACCATGTGCTACATCTATGCAGAGGTTCCAGGTTATTTCCATGTGTGGTCTTTGGTTGGAATATCAGTCTCAGAAAGCATCTCAGATATTTTGTTTCTGTTGCTCTCCTTGTGGAGCTCCTGTCCCCTCCAGGTCTCTCTATCCACCCACCCCTCTTCTTTCATAAGATTCCCTGCACTCTGCCCAAAGTTTAACTATGAGTCTCAGCATCTGCTTTGATACTCTTGCAGGGTAGTGTTTTTCAAATGCCCTCTGTGGTAGGCTTCTGTCCTGTTCCCTGTTTTTCTCCTTTTGATGTCCATCCTGTTTGCCTTTCTGAGTGAAGATTGATCATCTTACCAAGGGTCCTCCTTCTTGCTTAGCTTCTTTAGGTGTACAGATTTTAGTATGTTTATCCTATATTATATTTCTAATATCCACTTATAACTGAGTATACACCATGTGTGCCTTTCGGGTTCTGATATACCTCAGTCAGGATGATCTTTTCTAGTTCCCACCATTTGCCTGCAAATTTCATGGTTTCCTTGTTTTTAATTAATACTGAGTAGTATTCCATTGTATAAATGTACCACAATTTCTGTATCTATTCCTCCGTTGAGGGACATCTGGGTTGTTTCCAGATTCTGGCTTCTACAAATAAAGCTGCCACTAACATGGTTGGGCAAATGTCTTTGTTGCATACTTGAACATATTTTGGGTATATGCCTAGGAGTGGTGTAGCTGGATCTTGAGGGAGCACTCTCACCAGTAATAGAGGAGAGTTCCCCTTTCTCCACATCCTCTCCAGACATTTATATAATTAAAGAATAGATAGCACTGTGTCCCAGTCAAGGATTTTTTAAAATTATGACTTATAGACAAAAATACAAAATGATTACACTTATCATTGGACACCAACTAATGGGGTTTAACATGCAACCACACTGTAACTCACCTCCTTCCAACAAAGCCTATAAAGTTCAGAAACACCTAGTTATTAGCTGAAACTGATCATGTACAGAATTACATTTACAGATTCTCCTTAATGGGAATCCCCTTTTGGAAATGACTTTCCCAAAATGTTGTGCCAAGAATACAATATAACTTAATTAGGAGCTTAGCTATTATCAGCAAGTTTGTATATTAGAAACTAGATGTTTTAAATCACAATGTTTCTCATTTAGACATTGAACGGTCCCAGAGATTAGAAAGATTGTGTTGCTCACATATTTTTCCAAGGCTGTCTATCAGATAGATTGTCTCTTGGAGACTTACAGACTGCAGCTCTGCTAATTGCTAGAAAAGAGAACATTACATTGAGATAGCAATCTTCATAGAATGTATAGATAAAATAAAGAATAACTTAAGTCTTGAGAGGGTCTCTAAAGGATGAAAGCTTTATATGCTTTCAAACTCTCATTTTAAAGTCATCTGCGCTATTTTTCAGTACAGGGGACTCTAACCACTTCTTTCTTACAGTTATTCTTTTAAAAACCATGGAAAAAATGCTATATTCTAGTTTTGAGTATTGACGTATAACAAAAAAAAACAACATCTTTTGAAAAATTAGTTAATAAAAGATTAAGGTTTAACTTAGTGATAGAGCATACGCTTTACATGGATAAGGAGATAGTTTTCATTACCAATAATACCACAAGAAAAAAAATTAAGTCAATGAAAGTTCTCAGTTAGACCTAGAATAAAAGTTTCTATTCACTTTCTAGACAACAAGCTATTAGTCTCTTCATTCCCTTAGAGCTCTTTGTACCATTACAAAAAATAAGTTGTATATTATAATAAAAAGATAAATGTTTGAAGATGTAAATCTCAAAATTGTAAAACTACTTTAAAATTATCTTCTAACCCCTGCATCTTCATTCTGATTAATGTGTTTTCAAGTATTAGCTCTTGAATGTTAAAATTGTATCAATCTTGAGAATAGACTGCAAATATAAGCAGCTTCTCATCAAAAGTGGAAATATAGTGTTACACAGATTCATTTTCCATTTTGTATAAAGGAACACCTAAGAGGAGTAAAGGCATAGGTTTCCTAGTGGGCTAAACTCGGGGACATACAATTACGTGGTGGCAGCTGATCATTAGACTAGATACATCCCAGCACATCACAGAGGGTGAAGAGGTTCCTCTAGAGACAAAGGTGCTTTAAAGCAATTTCAGTCCTAATTATACTTCTTGTAAGGTTTTGTTTGTGTCTTGTTTGAAATAGGCTGTAATCTACTGGAGAGAAAAAAAGATACCATCATCTTAACTTGTACAAAAGGACCCTGGGCTCAGTCTGATCTGATTAAAATGATTTGGAGAAATTTTTTGCTCTGTGTCATTAAAGGGAGGATGCTAACAGACAGATAATATGAGATCAATATCTGGTAATTCTGTATACTACAGCAAGATAAAAACCTTAGTTACTAATGCCAGCTAAAAATGCTAAAAATTTCATGCCCCGCTTTACACATTGGGATGAGGACACAAATAACCTTCATAAACTCTTTGTAATAAATAAATATAAATACTTTCAATTTATGTATGCTGAGCTCAATTATACTATAATTCACAATGTTTGTATTATTCCTTTATACTAATCATGAAACATTGGTAAATGTATTTATCATTTACATACAACAAAACTAATTCAATTTGTCTTTCCTGAGAGTTTCAGACATTATGTGTATGTGTTCTGAGCATTTTGTACTTATTAATTACTGATCTACACAATAAAATATTTATAATTAATAATTATTTCTTACATATATTATCTTTACATTTTAAAATGGAAAAGTGTCTCTAAAATACTTTTAAAAAATAATAATGTAGATGTGTTTAATGCTTGCTTCCTTACAATACTTTCACAAATAGACATTGGAAAATTTTTACTTTTGGTCTTGTTATTATTCTCTCTCTCTAAATAGACTTAAAATTCAAAAGGAGACTTTTTCAAAAATCTATGGTAAATTTTCAAGAAAACATTTACTAAAAAATTAACTTATAAAAAAATTAACTTATGGTTTGCATTTCCCCTATGGCTAATGAGGTTGAGCATTTCTTTAAGTGTTTCTCTGCCATTCAATATTCCTCTACAGAGAATTGTCTGTTTAGCTCTGTTCCCCATTTTTTAATTGGATTACTTCATTTTTTGCTGTTTAACTTCTTTAGTTCTTTATATATACTGGATATTAGCCCCCTGTCAGATATAGGGTTGGTGAAGATTCTTTCCCAATGTGTAGGCTGTCGTTTTGTTCTGAGGACAGTGTCCTTTGCTTTACAGAAGCTTTCCAGTTTCATCAGGTCCCATTTATTGATTGTTACTCTTAGAGCTTGTGCTGTTGGTGTTCTGTTCAGGAAGTTGTCTCCTGTGCCAATGAGTTCAAGGGTATTCCCCACTTTTTCTTCTAAGCAGTTTAGTGTGTCTGGCTTTATGTTGAGGTCTTTGATACACTTGGAGTTTAGTTTTGTGCAGGGTGATAAATATGGATATATTTGCATTTTTCTACATGTAGACTTCCAGTTAGACCAGCACAATTTGTTGAAGATGCTGTCTTTTTTCCATTGAATGGATTTGGCATCTTTGTTAAAAATCAGGTGTCCATAATGTATGGATTTATGTCAGCGTCTTCTATTCAATTCCATTGATCCACCAGTCTGTTTCTATGCCAGTACCATGCAGTTTTTAGTATTGTTGCTCTTAAGATCAGGGATGGAGATACCTCCTGAAGATCTTTTACTGTAGAGAATTGTCCTAGCAATTCTGAGTTTCTTTTTCCATATGAAGTTGAGAATTTTTCTTTCAAGGTCTGTAAAGAATTATGTTGGTAATTTGATGGGAATTGCATTGAATCTGTAGATTGCTTCTGGTAAGATGGCCATTTTTACTATATTGATCCTGCCAACCCATGAGCATGGGAGATCTTTCCATCTTCTGATATCTTCTTATAATTCTTTCTTCAGAGACTGGAAATTTTTTTCATACAAGTCTTTGACTTACTTGGCTAGGCTTACACCAAGGTACTTTATGTTATTTGTGGTTATGTGAAGGGTGTTGTTTCCCTAATTTCTTTCTCAGCCCTTTTGTCTTTTGTATACAGGAAGGCTACTGATTTTTTGAGTTAATTTTGTATCCAGCCACTTTGCTGAAGGTGTTAATCAGCTGTAGAAGTTCCCTGGTAGAATTTTTGGGGTCACTCAGGTATACTATCATATCATCTGCAAACAGTGATTTTTTTTCTTTATTAATTACACTTTATTCACTTTGTATCCCCGCTGTGGTTCTCTCCCTCAACCTGTCCCAATCCCTCCCTTCCTCCACCCTCTGCATGCATGCCCCTCCCCAAGTCCACTGATGGGAGAGGACTTCTTTTCCTTCCTCCTGATCCTAGTCAAGTAGGGTCTCATCAGGAGTGGCTGCATTGTCTTCTTCTGTGGCCTGCTAATGCTGCTTCCCCCTCAGGGGGAGGTAATTAAAGAGCAGGCCAATCAGTTCGTGTCAGAGACTATCCCTGTTTCCATTGCTAGGAACCCACTTGGATACTGAACTGCCATGGGCTACGTCTGTGCAGGGGTCTTAGGTTATCTCCATGCATAGTCCTTGGTTGGAATATCAGTCTCAGGAAAAACCCCTGTGCTGAGATTTTTTGGTTCTGTTGCTCTCCTTGTGGAGTTCCTGTCCTCTCCAGATCTTACTGTTGTCCACTTCTTTCCTAAGATTCCCTGCACTCTGCCCAAAGGTTGCCCATAAGTCTCAGCATCTACATTGATAGTCTGCACGGCAGAGCTTTTCAGAGGACCTCTGTGTCAGGCTCCTGACTTGTTCCCTCTTTTCTCCTTGTTCTGATGTCCAGCCTCTTTGCCTTTCTGGATAGGAATTGAGCATTTTAGCAAGAGTCCTCCCTCTTGATTAGTTTCATTAGGTGTACAGTTTTAGTGGGTTTATCCTATATTATATGTCTATATGAGTGAGTATATACCATGTGCATCTTTCTGCTTCTGGGATAGCTCACTCAGGATGATCTTTTCCAGATCCCACCATTTACCTGCAAATTTCACGATTTCCTTGATTTTTATTTTTGAGTAATATTCCATTGTGTAGATATACCACAATTTGTGCATCCATTCCTCCACTGAGGGGCATCTGGGCTGTTTCCAGCTTCTGGCTAATACAAATAAGGCTGCTACAAACATGGTTGAGCAAATGTCCTTGTATACTTGAGAATCTTTTGGATATATGCTTAGGAGTGATATAGCTGGATCTTGAGGAAGCGCTATTCCTAGTTGTCTGAGAAATCACCAGATTGCTTTCCAGAGTGGTTGTACAAGTTTACATTCCCACCAGCAGTGGAGAAGTGTTCCCCTTTCTCCACAACCTCTCCAGCATGTGTTGTCTCTTGAGTTTTTTATCTTAGCCATTCGGATGGGTGTAAGGTGAAAAAAAAATAACTTATGGACCTGGGACTGTAGCTTACATGGTAGAATGCATGCCTCACATGAAAAAAGCTCTGGTCTAAGCCCTAGTAACCATGTCAACTGGGTGTGTAGAATTCCAGTATTTGGGAAGTGACTGCAGGACCAGAAGACCAGAAGCTCAAAATAATTCATAATAAGAAAGTGATACTTGAAGCTAACCTAGGATACTTAAGACTCTATGTCCAAAAAAGAAAAGAAATATAAAGAGGGGGGGGTAGGAGGAAAACTAAGAGGAGGAGGAGGAAGAGGAAAAGGAGAGAAAAGAGGAGGAGAGAAATTAACAGCATTTTACAACAACAACAAAAATACACTAACCTAATTTTTGTGCACTAAAGATAATTCTAAAATATGAGTGGTTTACAAAAAAGGTACTTATTTCTTGCTCTCAGAACTATGAAGCTGCTGTATTTCTACTGGTATCTGATTTCAGTTGGTCTAGGTGACATACCAGATGTCATTTCAATTAAGGTCTATTTAGCCAATCTCCACTATTCTTCAATCAGATTATTCCCAAGACACTATCCTCTAAAGGTCAAATATCATAAGTAAAGAAGATCAAAACAAACCCCCCATATGCACATAACCTAGAGCATTTGTCCTCATAAGATGTACTACTGTTACCTTGGCCTCTGGTGCTCATTGGCCTTTGCTCAATGTTAAGAAGATACAGTCATTTAGGAAATGTTGAAAGCAAAAGGAATGGTTTTTCCAAGGGAAAACCTCCAATAGTTATCCAATACCAAGTGGTCAGCCCTACATATTCAGATGAAGAACATATAAGTAATATTATAAGGACTGAAAATGTTATATTTATATATTTATGAATATATATTAGGCTATTCACATGATGTGTATATTTAGAATTAAAGAAAAAAGAACCATGTACCATTTTGGTTTTTTGCATCTTGTTCATAGGAAGATTAGCCTATGATTTTCTATTCTTAGGTCTTTCTCTGGTTTTAACATTAGTATAATAATGACTTCATGAAAACAATTTGGAAATGAGTCTCATCCCCAGCTCTGCAACAGAGAAAATGCTGCACCCTTTCCTGTCCACCTGCCCTCATCTACTGTGGATCCCACAGATCCTCCCCTCCTAACTGTCATTTCCCCACTCATTGCTTTATCCCAGTCCCTAACCCCAGAAGGCACACTCTGATAACTCAAAGACCACTCTTGCCATGGGAGCAGATAGGCTGATAACAGATCTTCAGCTCTTCTTCTGCCCTTCCAGTTCCAATCTTCCCAATCTTCCCAGTCTCATCCCTAACTCTAAAGCAGAATACCAGCTGCCATCTCCCTTTTCTCTCTGCCTCCATCAACAATGGATCCCAGATATCTCTTCCCACCTTTCTTCTTTCAGCTCATCCCTGTACCCCATCCTCCAACAACAGCCAGCATCCAATGTGAACACACCAGTTGAGCAGGCTAGAGAAAAAGTGAAGCTAACTTAAAACCCTTTTTGTCCTCTGCCCCTTCCTCTAAATCAAGCCTCCTAGTCTTATTCCTATATCTGCAATTAAAAACCCTGTTGCAGCCTTCCTTACCCCTCTGCCCACATGTCCAGTAGATTCCACAGACCTTGCATTTCTACTCTCCGTCTCCCCAATTGTTGTTTTATACCCAACTCTAGCAGAAACTCCCTGCTGAACCACAAACTATTCTTGCCAGTGAAGTAGGTAGGCTGTTTTTAGATCTTCCCTTATCCATCTATTCCTCTAGATCCAGTCCCTGAAGTTCATCCAAGTTCTATAGCAGACAGTCTGTGGTGATATCTCCTCACAGCCTCCACTTACTCCAATGAGATAAAAATCAGCAGATCCTGATTGAACACTCTGTCCTTCACCCTTTTGTGAACTCTTCAGACTCCTATTCTCTTCTCATTCTTAAGTGTTAGCTCCCAATACCCAAAAGTACATATTTAGCTGGAACCCCTGGTAGCTACAACCATCAGGACAAAAAAAAAATCCCCAGTAGGCAACACACAGCCAAGCACACTCTCTGAAAATTCAGAGAGGAAATAGAAACCAAGAAAGAAAACATCCACCCAATAAACACAAATTCAGAAATCAGCACCTAGACCTCTGCTCATTTTAATCACAGAGTTCTAGACATCATTGTAAAAATACAATTAGTAATAGGCAGGACAGTATGTCTCCACTACAGCCCAGATTTCCAACCACAACAGGCCCTAGATATTCCAACACAGTTGGAGCATAAGAAAAATATCTTAAACCCACCTATATAAAAATGGCAGAGGTCCTTAAAAAGGAAATGAAATTCCCTAAAGAAATCTAAGAAAACACAGACAGTGCAAGGAAATGAATAAAACTGTTTAAGCCATGAAACTGGAAATAGAAGAATTCAAAGTGAATAAATTGTAATCAATAAATATACAAAAAATTAAATTAAAAAAGAAAATACAAACTGAGGAATTCCAGAAATGAGAAATTTAGGAATGTGAAAAGGAACTTAAAGGCAAGCTTCCCCAACAAAATACAGGAGAAGAAAATAATAGAAATATAGGAAGAAGAAGAATCGCAGATCACAGATCAACAAAATATTTACAACAAAATCATTGAAGTAAATTTTCTTAACCTAAAGAAGGAGATGCCTATGAGGGTACAAGAAGCACATAGAACACCAAATGGACTGAACCAGAAAAAAAAATCACTTCAGCATATAAAAATCAAAACAGTAAACATACAGATCAAAGAAAGAATATTAAAAATGCAGAGGAAAAAAAAAACAAATAACACAAAAAGGCAGAGCTATCAAAATAATAGCTGATTCTTCCATGGAGACTGTAAAAGCCAGGAGGGCAAGGACAACACCAAAATAACAAGAATCAACAATCAGTGGTCATTGCTATCTCTCAATATCAATAGTCTCAGTTCCCTAATAAAAAGACACAAACTAATACAATGGATGCAAAAATAAGATCTATCCTTCTGCTGCATCCAAAAAGGACACTTCAATGTCAAGGGTAGATTATTACTTCAGTGTAAAGTGTTGGAAAAGGACAAATGAACCTAAGAAGCAAGATGGTGTAGCCATTTTAATATCTAACATAATGGACTTCAATCCAAAAGTGTTCAAATGAGAAAGGAAAAGATAGTAAATACTCATCAAAGGAAAAAAAATCCATCAAGATGACATTTCAATTCTTTTTTTCAAATAACTTTTTAATTTTATTTTTTTTCTTATCAGTTACATTTTATTAACTCTGTATCCCAGCCGTGTCCCGATCCCTCATTCCCTCCCAGTCCCTCCCTCCCTCCCTCATCTCCACCGTGCTCCTTTCCAAGTCCACTGATGGGGGGGGGGACCTCCTCCCCATTCATCTGATCCTATTTTATCAGGTATCTTCAGGACTGGCTGCAAAGCCCTCCTCTGTGGCCTAACAGGACTGCTCCTCCCTTTGGGGATGGGGAGGCCAAAGAGCCAGTCATTGAGTTCCTGTTAGAAATAGTCCTTGTTCCCCTCACTTTGGAAAACCAATTGGTTACTGAGCTACCACAGGCTACATCTGAGTGGAGGTTCTAGGCTATATGGGAGTTAGTCTGATGGGGAAAGGATAGGAGATTCACAAGGACCAAATATATCTGGGCACAGGGTCTTTTCTAAGACTGACATTTCAATTCTTTTTTTTTTTTTTTTTAGATTTTTGAGTCTTTTTTATTTATTTATTTATTTTTTGGTCTTATTCTTTTTTTAAATTTTTTATTTAACTTTTATTAATTACACTTTATTCATTTTGTATCCCCCCATAAGCCCCTCCCTCCTCCCCTGCCAATCCCACCCTCCCTCCCCTTTCTACATGCATGTCCCTCCCCAAGTCCACTGATAGGGGAGGTCCTCCTCTCCTTCTTTCTGATCTTAGTCTATGAGTTCTCATCAGAAGTGGCTGCATTGTCATCTTCTCTGGCCTGGTAAGGCTGCTCCCCACTCAGGGGGGGGTGATCAAAGAGCAGGCCAATCAGATTATGTCAGAGGCAGTTCCTCTTCCCATTACTATGTAACCCACTTGGACAATTGTTTTACTATCCCTTTACCATACACATAAGTTGTTATTGGCGGCTGTTGGAGCTACCACCGGGGCATTAGCCATGAGTCATACTGGGCAGACTGCTCAGACCCTGAATAATCATTTAGCCAATGTAGCTCATGCCTTAGTTGTACAAAAAGGAATTAATGCTCAACTAAAAGGAAGCTTGATGGTGTTCAATCAGAGGATTGACCTCGTGCAGGAGCAAATTGATACCCTATGGCAAATCGCTCAACTTGGCTGTCAATGAAAGTATGCTGGACTTTGTGTCACTAGCATATAACATGAGAATTTTTCCTGTGCTGCAAATCTGTCTAAACAATTGTCGAGCTATATTTTAGGTAATTGGACTGGAGAATTCGATACTACGATGGAGCAGCTGAGAGTGGCCATTGTCACAGTAAATTCTACCGGAGTGGACGCAGGACTAGCCCCAGGATTATCATCATGGATTGCTGCAGCCATGAATCATCTGAAGGAATGGGCGGGCATGGGAGCGTTAGCAGGCCTTCTGGTGTTGGTCTCCTTGGTTTGCCTGTGGTATATATGCAAGATTAGAGTCTCACAACAGTGTGATGCAGCCATGATCATTCAGGTCTTTACAGCCATTGAAGCAGGACATTCTCCCCAAGCATGGTTGGATACCATAAAAAGCTAAAATGTTACACTCAGGATGCGAGGCTAAGCACTGCACTCAGGGTCAGCCACTTTGGACCCAAAGAAGAGCATGTCTGATTGCATGCGGGTTGATACCCCAGGTCCCGCCTCTGAGAAAAAGGTATCAGACGGGTCTGATGCTCTTTGGGTGGATGACACCTAAATGAACATCGGTACAAAGTCCCAATTTATTTCTAATATCAGAGATCAGACCTCTACTCTTGCCTGATGCGACTAAAACAAAAAGGGGGAACTGTAGAGAGCTACGTAATGACGCGCCTGAAAGATGGAGCTGGTTTCCGCCTTCCACCTTCCCGATGGTGAGTGCTCTCTGTCACAAACAACTCCACATTTGGCTAAGGCCTAGGATCTGGCTTGCTTCCATGTATGTGGACCTATCTGCATTGCCCACGTGGCACCCTGGGGTTGGCTACCCAGAGGCTATTTAAGCTGTGGGCTGGCTTTCCCCAGGGTCAGATGATTGTTCAAGGTTCCTGAATAAACTGCATTGACATTTCAATTCTTAACATCTATATTCCAAACATAAAGGCAATCAAGTTCATAAAAGAAACTACTATAGCTTAAATCACATATTTACCCTCAGACACTGATAGTAGCAGCTTTTAATACCAGACTGATATTAACAGACCTGTCATCCAGACAAAAACTAAACAGAGAAATACTGGAGTTAATAGGCATTATAAATTAAACATATCTAAGAGATATTTAGAGAAAATTTCACCCAAACATAATAGAATATACTTTTTTTCTGCACTTCATAGAATTTTTTTTTTCGAAATTGAGCCCATACTGGGATACAAAGCAAGGCTCAGTAGATATAAGAAAATTAAAATAACTCTCTTCATGCTATTACAGCAACACAGATTAGAGATGAATGTCAATAACAGAAAACAGAACATGTACAAACACATGGATACTGAAAAACAATCTGCTGAATAAAAATTGGTCAAGACAAAAATAAATTAATAACTTTCTAGTGTTCATTGAAAATGAATACCCAAGCTTATAGGACACAATGCATGTGATACTAAGAGGAAAGGTTATAACACTAAGCCTCTGTAAAAATATTTGAGAGATCTCATTCCAGAAACGTAACAGCACATCTGAAAGCTCTGTAACAAAAAGAAACAAATGGGGGCGAGCCAAGATGGCAGCGCCGGGAGAGCACTGCATCTGAGAAGCAGGACAGCACTCTCCATGCAGCGACCAGAAGACTGAACTCTGGGCCCTGAAACTACAGCGATCGTGTTTCCCAGGTAAGGGGTGGCTCCCACGGCGTGGGAATCGGTCTGGTCCACTCTCGGCTGCCCAGGCAGAACTCGAAAGAAATCCCGGGTAACACAAGGCTTTGGGTCTCTGGGCTGGAGCCACAAGCCTGCGCGTCCTGATCACTTTCCCAGGCTGATCAGGGTGGGCAAAAGGGTGCCTGAGACTGGGAGTCCCAGTCGCAAGAAAACCTCACGGGGAAGCAAAGTTGCGTGTCTGATCACGGGTCACCCAGTCTTTCCCTGGAAGGTTTCACAGACCACAGGTACCCTCCACCATAGCAACTGATCTCCCCCTGCAAGATGCGCGCCCAGCTCAACTGTACAGACTAGCTGCACGCCCCGGTACAACAGGGACTGGAAACCCATGCCTGGAGAGGGCCCCACAGGGAAGGAAGAAACTGTGCTGCTGGGGTCACCTAGGCTGTGCCTGGGGAAAGTGTAACAGACTGCAGATCGCAAACAGGAAAGTACGCCCAGCCATCACAGATCCGGGCCCAAGCAGGGAGCACAGAGATATTGGGAACCCAGCCCCCTCAGAATAGCAGGCAGACGCATGCTTTTCCAGCCCAGAGGCCTGCTTTGTACCAACTACTCCTTACAGACAGAACTGTGTGCCCAAGACACCAGAGTCTTAGAGTCACTGTCTGGAGAAACCCTCACAAGGAACAAGGAACAAAGCAAAGGGGATGGACTTAGGCAACCCAGTATATCCGCGGAAAAGGTCCCACAGACTGGCCCAACCCAGGGAACTGCTGTACCCCAGAAAACCTGCTGTTACCAGGAGAGCAGTACTCACCCGCCACAAATTACCTCTTGGGTTCTGGGGCACAGAGCCCCAACCTCAGACCTACAAAAGACCGGGAACCCTGAGATCAACCCCCAGATACTGCTCCAAGGGGCAACCAGTTATCCCTAACAAAACCGACCAAACCACGGGACACACAGGTTACAGCAGCTGATCACTAAATTTACAGCAAGAAACCCAGAAGGAGGGCAGCTGTCTCCAGGACTTCTCCTGATGAGAGGAGAGTCCTCTTGACTAATCAGGACCACAGTTACCACCCAGGTCTCTATGCCTGAGGTGAGCTGTAGCAACTCCTGAAAAACACCAGACATCCAGGGACTATACCCAAAAAACTGGGAAGGCTTCCTTGAGGAAAAACCATCTTCCTGCCAAAGGGATTCTCTCCACTACAACAGTCCAGGAACAACCAGAAACTAAACTCAAACAACTAAGATAGCCCAATGGGTAGAAGACAGCGTAAAAGTTCAACCAACAAAAGCCAGAGCAATATGGCATCTCCAGAACCCAGTTATCCAGGGGCAAATAGCCCTAGACACCAGCATAAATGAAATTCAAGGAGACGACCTAACATCTATGCTCAAGAAGATGATAACAGAGGAAACAAATAAAATACAAAAAGAAATAGAGGAAGCTGCAGCCAAACAGTATGTGGCCTTTAGAGAGGAAATGCTTAAATCACTGAATGAAATATAAGAAACAGTGGATTATTCAAACACACAGCTGAAGGAATTGATGGAAAAACATGAAAATACAGTCAGACAAGTGAAGGAAACCAACAAAATAGCTCAAGACCAGAAGATAGAATTGGAAAAATTAAAAAAAAAAAACCACAAATGGAAGAAATTGTGGAGAGAAAGAACTTAGAGAAGAAAGCAGGAAATACAGAGGATAGCATAACCAACAGGCTACAAGAAATGGAAGAAAGAATCTCAGGTGTGAAAGATACAATAGAAGAAATAGATGTATCTGTCAAAGAAAATGTTAAATCTAAAAAAATCCTGACACAGACCGTCCAAGAAATTTAAGACAACATAAAAAGACAAAACCTAAGAATAATAGGAATAGAGGAAAAAGAAGATTCCCTGCACCAAGGCCCAGAAAATATCTTCAACAAAATCATTGAAGAAAATTTCCCCAACTTAAAGGAGAGGCCAATAAGAATACAAGAGGCCTATAGAACACCCAATAAATTAGACCAGAAAAGAAAATCCTCCCTCCACATAATAATCAAAACCGAAAGTAACAAGAACAAAGAAAAAAATACTAAAAGCTACAAGAGAAAAAGGCCAAGTAACATATAATGGCAAACCCATTAGAATCACACCTGACTTTTCAACAGAGACTATGAAAGCCAGAAGGGCCTGGACAGATATCATGCAGACCCTAAGAGAACACAGGTGTCAGCCCAGGCTACTACACCCTGCAAAACTCTCAGTCCTCATAGATGGAGAAAACAAGATATTCAATGACAAAAACAAATTTCAACAATACCTACAAACAAATCCAGCATTACAGAAGACACTAGAAGGGAAAATGCAACCCAAGAAAACTAGCTACATACAAGAAAACACAGGAAATAAATAACCCCACTACGGTAAAGCAAAAAGCAACCAAGCACACAACCGTATGACCACAGCCAACATCAAAATCAAAGGATTTAACACCACTGGTCATTAATCTCTCTCAATATCAATCAACTTAATTCTCCAATAAAAAGACACAGACTAACCATATGGATGCGTAAATAAAGCCCAGCAATCTGTTGTATACAAGAAACACACCTAAGTCACAAAGATAGACATTACCTGAGGGTAAAGGGATGGAAGACGGCTTTTCAAGCAAATGGACGCAAAAAGACAGCAGGAGTAGCCATTCTAATATCTGATAAAATAGACTTTTAACCAAAATTAATCAAAAGAGATGGGGAAGGACACTTCATACTCATCAAGGGAAAATTCCACCAGGAAGACATCACAATCCTGAACATCTATGCCCCAAATACAAGGGCACCCACATTTGTGAAAGAAACATTGATAAAACTTAAACCACACATAGATCCCCACACACTAATAGTGGGAGACTTCAACACCCCACTCTCAACAAAGGACAGGTCAACTAAACAGAAATTAAACAAAGAAACAATATCTCTAACAGAGGTCATGAATCAAATGGACCTAACAGACATGTACAGAACCTTACACCCAAACACAAAAGAATTTACCTTCTTCTCAGCACCTCATGGAAACTTCTCCAAAATAGACCACATAGTTGGTCACAAAGCAAGCCTCAACAGATACAAGAAGATTGAAATAATCCCTTGTATCCTTTCTGATCACCATGGAGTAAAGCTGGACCTCAGTAACAACAGAAATAGCAAAAAGCCTACACATACATGGAAACTGAACAACTTGCTACTAAAAGACAGCTGAGTCAGGGAAGAAATAAAGAAAGAAATTAAAATCTTCCTAGAACTCAATGAAAACGAAGACACAACATACCAAAACTTGTGAGACACAATGAAGGCAGTGCTAAGAGGAAAGTTCATAGCACTAAGTGCCTTCAAGAAGAAATTTGAGACAGCACATTCAAGCAACTTAATGGCTCACTTAAAAACCCTAGAAAAAGAAGAAGCAGACACACCAAAAAGGAGTAGACGGCTGGAAATAAACTCAGGGCTGAAATCAATCAACTAGAAACAAATAAAACAATTCAAAGAATCAATGAAACCAAGAGCTGGTTCTTTGAGAAAATCAACAAGATAGACAAGCTAACTAAAAGGCAGCAAGACACCATCCAAATCAACAAAATCAGAAATGAAAAAGGGGACATAACTACAGACACTGAAGAAATTCAAACAATGATTAGGACTTACTTCAAAAGTCTATACGCAACAAAATTTGAAAATTTAAATGAAATGGTCAATTTTCTTGATCGATTCCACTTACCAAACCTAAATCAGGACCAGGTAAATCAATTAAGTAGTCCTATATCCCCCAAGGAAATAGAAGTGGTCATTGAAAGTCTCCCATCCAAAAACAGCCCAGGACCTGATGGTTTCAGCACAGAATTCTACCAGACATTCAAAAAAGAGCTAACTCTAGTTCTCTTCAAACTATTCCACAAAATCGAAACAGAAGGAACATTACCAAACTCATTCTATGAAGACACAGTCACCTTGGTACCTAAACCTCACAAAGACCCAACAAAATAAGAGAACTTCAGGCCAATCTCCCTTATGAACATTGATGCAAAAATACTCAACAAAATACTCGCAAACCAAATACAAGAACACATCAAAGATATCATCCACCATGACCAAGTAGGCTTCATCCCAGGTATGCAGGGATGAATATACGGAAATCCATCAATGTGATCCACCGTATTAACAAACTGAAAGAAAAAAAAAAACACATGATAATCTCCCTACATGCTGAAAAAGCATTTTACAAAATCCAACATCCATTCATGTTTAAAGTATTGGAGAGATCAGGGATACAAGGCACATATCTTAACATAGTAAAGGCGATATACAGCAAACCTATAGCCAACATCAAACTGAACAGAGAGAAACTTAAAGCAATCCCACTGAAATCAGTGACAAGAAAAGGCTGCCCACTCTCTCCATATCTCTTCAACATAGTTCTAGAAGTCCTTGCTAGAGCAATAAGACAGTTGAAGTAGATCAAGGAGATACAAATTGGAAAGGAAGAAGTCAAAGTATCACTATTTGCAGATGATATGATAGTATACATGAGCGACCCCAAAAACTCTACCAGGGAACTCCTACAGCAGATAAACACCTTAAGCAAAGTGGCTGGATACAAAATTAGCTCAAAAAAAAAAAAAAAAGTAGCCCTCCTATATAAAAAAGACAAAAGGGCTGAGAAAGAAATTAAGGAAACAACACCCTTCACAATAACCACAAATGACATAAGGTACCTAGGAGTAACCCTAACCAAGGAAGTCAAAGACTTCTATGAAAAGAATTTCAAGTCTCTGAAGAGAGAATTAGAAGAAGATATGAGAAGATAGAAAGATCTCCCATGCTCATGGCTTGGCAGGATTAACATAGTAAAAATGGCCATCTTACCAAAAGCAATCTACAGATTCAATGCAATTCCCATCAAATTACCAACACAATTCTTTACAGACCTGGAAAAAAATTCTCAACTTCATATGGAATAACAAGAAAACCAGAATTGCTAAAACATTGCTGTACAATAAAGGATCTTCAGGAGGTATCTCCATCCCTGATCTTAAGTTGTACTATAGAGCAACAGTTTTAAAAACTGCATGGTACTGGCATAGAAACAGAATGGTGGATCAATGGAACCGAACAGAGGACCCAGAAATAAACCCACACACTTATGGACACCTGATCTTTGACAAAGATGCCAAAACCATTCAATGGAAAAAAGATAGCATCTTCAACAAATGGTGCTGGTCCAACTGGATGTCTAAATGTAGAAAAATGAAAATAGATCCATACTTATCACCCTGCACAAAACTGAAGTCCAAGTGCATCAAAGACCTCAACATAAAACCAGACACATTAAATCAGTTAGAAGAAAAAGTGGGGAATACCCTAGAACTCATTGGTACAGGAGAAAACTTCCTGAACAGAACAACAGCACAGGCTCTAAGAGCAACAATCAATAAATGGGACCTCATGAAACTGAAAAGCTTCTGCAAAGCAAAGGACACTGTCATCAAAACAAAGCGACGGCCTACAGATTGGGAAAGACTCTTCACCAACCCTTTATCTGATAGAGGACTCATATCCAGTATACATAAAGAACTAAAGAAGCTGAAAAGCAGCAAACCAAGTAATCCAATTAAAAAATGGGGAACAGAGCTAAACAGAGAATTCTCTGTAGAGGAATATCGAATGGCAGAGAAGCACTTAAAGAAATGCTCAACCTCATTAGCCATTAGGGAAATGCAAATCAAAACAACCTTGAGATTTCACCTTACACCCATGAGAATGGCCAAGATCAAAAACTCAAGTGACAACACATGCTGGAGAGGTTGTGGAGAAAGGGGAACCCTTCTCCACTGCTGGTAGAAATGTAAACTTGTACAACCACTCTGGAAATCAATCTGGCGCTTTCTCAGACAACTAGGAATAGCGCTTCCCCAAGATCCAGCCATACCACTCCTAGACATATATCCAAAATAGGCTCAAGTACACAAAAAGACATTTGCTCAACCATGTTTGTAGCAGTTTTATTTGTAATAGCCAAAAGCTGGAAACAGCCCAGATGCCCCTCAACTGAAGAATGGATGCAGAAACTGTGGTACATCTATACAATGGAGTATTACTCAGCAATGAAAACTAAGGGAATCATGAAATTTGCAGGTAAATGGAGAGATCTGGAAAGGATCATCCTGAGTGAGTTGTCCCAAAATCAAAAACATGCACAAGGTATATACTCACTCATATAGACATACAACATAGGACAAACCCACTAAAATCTGTGCATCTAAAGAAACTAAACAAGAGAGAGGACCCTAACCAAAACGGTCAATCCCCATCCTGAAAGGCAAAGAGGATGGACATCAGAAGAAAAAGAAAACAGGAAACAAGCTAGGAACCTTCCGCAGAGGGCTTCTGAAAGCCAGAAGAAGAAAACAGGAAACAAACTAGGAACCTGCCACAGAGGGCCTCTGAAAGCCTCTGCCCTACAGACTATCAAAGCAGATGCTGAGCCTGATGGTCAACTGTTGGGCAGAGTGAATGGAATTTTATGTAAGAAGTGGGAAATAGGAAGAGCTGGAGAGGACAGGGTCTCCACAAGGAGAGCAACAGAACAAGGAAATTTGAACACAGGGAACTTCCCAGAGACTCATACTCCACTCATACTCCACTCCACTATTCATATAGATAACCCAGAACCCCTGCACAGATGTAGCCCAGGGCAGTTCAGTGTCCAAGTGGGTTCCATAGTAATGGGAAGAGGCACTGCCTCTGACATAATCTGATTGGCCTGCTCTTTGATCACCTCCCCCTGGGGGGGAGCAGCCTTACCAGGCCACAGTAGAGGACAATGCAGCCACTTTTGATGTGAACTGATAGACTAAGATCAGAAAGGAGAGGAGAACCTCCCCTATCAGTGGACTTGGGGAGTGGCATGCATGCAGAAATGGGAGGGAGGGTGGAATTGGGAGGGGAGGAGGGAGGGGATTATGGGGGGATACAAAATGAATAAAGTGTAATTAATAAAAAAAATAAAAATAGAAAAGAAGCAAATGCACACAAGAATTATGGCAAAATTAATGAAACTGATAACTAAAATCAATAAAATAAAAACAAAGGGAATAATGAAAAGAATCAATGAAACAGAGATAGTTCTTTAAGAAAATCAACAAGATAGATAAACCCTTATCCAAACTAACTCATGGGTGTAGAGAGAATATCCAAATTAACAAAATTAGAAATTAAAAAGTTGGCACAACAGACATCAAGAAAATCTGGAGAATCATAAGGACATATTTTAAAAACCTGGCATATAATATGGGATAATCATAGTAAAGTCTATACTTCTAAAGAAGCTAAACAACAAAGAAGACCCTAGGAAAGATGCTCAATCCTCATTCAGGACAAACGCAATACACATCAGAAGCAGAAGACAGGGAACAGGACAGGAGTCTACCAAAGACGGCCTCTGAAAGACTCTATTGATGGAAGTATCAAAGCAGATGATAGCCAAACTCTGGACATAATGCATGAAATCTTATGAAACAAGAGGGATATAGAAAGACCTGGAGGGGACAGGAGCTCCAAAAGGAGACAAAAAACAAAGCCATAAAACCTGAGCCCTGAGGCTCCTGAAGAAAATGTTACCCTAACCACGGACAATGCATGGAGAGGACCTAAAACCCCTGCTCAGACGTAGCCCATAGACTCAGTCTCCAAGTGGGGTCCCTAGTAAGGTGAGTAGGGGCTTTCCCTAGCATGAACTCAGTGGAAGGTTCTCTGATCACCTCCCCCTGGGGTGTGCAGCCTTGCCAGGCCACAGAGAAAGACAATGTAACCAGTCCTGATGAGACCTGATAGGCTGGGTTAAATAGAAGGAGAGTAGGACCTTCCCTATCAGTGGACTAGGGGAGGGGAGAAGGGGGAGATAGGGTGGGATTGGGAGGAGATGAGGGAGGGGGCCACAGCCTGGAAATAAATTGAATAAATTGTAATAAATGATAATAATAAAAATACCTCCAAAAAAAAAAAAACCACTCCATACTCCATCAATTGAAAAATCTAAAACAAATGAACAATTTTCTTGATAGGTATCATTTACCAAAATGAAATCAAGATCAGATAAGCAATTTAGACAGACCTATAATCTCTAGAGTGATTATCGACATTCCTTTAACACAGTTAAAGGTGACCCCAAAACACATAATGTTTTGTTGATATCTCATAATTGTAATTTTGCTACCATTATGAGTCATAATGTAAATATCTAATATGCAGAAAATCTGACATATGATCCCCAAAGGAGTCATGACATGCATGTTGAAAACATTGTGCTAAAAATAAAATAATAATTGGAAGCAATCTTTCACAGTGTCAAAAAAAAAAAAGGCAGATGATTTTGGTACAGAATTCTACCAGTGTTTAAAAAAAAAAGTTAATGTCACTCTTTATTCCACAAAATAGAAACAAAAGAAAACATTATCTAATTCTTTTTATTAGACCACAATTAACTTGATACCCAAATTACATAAAGACCAAAGAAAGATAATTACAGGCTAATTTTCCTTATGAGCATAGATGCAAAAATATTCAACGAGATACTTTTAAACTGAATCTAAAAATCCATCAAAAACATTATCATTCACCATGATCATATAGACTTCATCCCAGAGATGCAGGGATGACTCAATATATGAAAATTAAAGAATATAGTCCACCATATGAACAAGCTGAGAGGGGAAAAAAACTTATATGATCATTGTAGTAGATACAGAAAAGGCCTTTGACAAAATCCTACATCCATTTATGATTAAAATCCCAGAAGGATTACACATACCGGAGACATACCTAAACATAATAAATGCAATTTACAGCAAGTCTACAGCTAACAACTGTATAAATAGAGAGAACCTCAAAGCATTTCTAATAAAATCATACGCAAGACAAATTTGCCCGATCTCTTATTACCAATTTAAAAGTATTTGACATCTTAGAGTGACAAGCCAACTAAGGGAGATCAAGAGGATATAAATTGAAGAGGAAAAAAATCAAAGTATCTCTAATATTAGAAATAAATTGGGACTTTGTACCGATGTTCATTTAGGTGTCATCCACCCAAAGAGCATCAGACCCGTCCGATACCTTTTTCTCAGAGGCGGGACCTGGGGCATCAACCTGCATGCAATCAGACTTGCTCTTCTCTGGGTCGAAAGAGGCTGACCCTGAGTGCAGTGCTTAGCCTCGCATCCTGAGCATAACATTTTAGCTTTTTATGGTAGCCAACCATGCTTGGGGAGACTGTCCTGCTTCAATGGTTGTAAAGGCCTGAATGATCATGGCTGCGTTACGCTGTTGTGAGATATCAGAGATCAGACCTCTACTCTTGCCTGATGTATCTAAAACAAAAAGGGGGAACTGTAGAGAGCTGCGGAATGCTATGCCTTAAAGATGGAGCTGGTTTCCGCCTTCCACCTTCCCGATGGTGAGTGCTCTCTGTCACAAACAACTCCACATTTGGCTAAGGCTGAGGATCTGGCTTGCTTCCATGTATGTGGACCTATCTGCATTGCCCACGTGGCACCCTGGGGTTGGCTACCCAGAGGCTATTTAAGCTGTGGGCTGGCTTTCCCCAGGGTCAGATGATTGTTCAAGGTTCCTGAATAAACTGCATTGAAAAAAAAATCAAAGTATCTTTATTTATAGTTGATATGATATTATACATAAATGACCCTAAAATTCCACTGTGTAACTCCTATAGCTGATACTCTTTAAATTTAATTTTATTTTATTAACTACACTTTATTCACTTTGTATCCTCCATAAACCCCTCTCTCCTCCCCTCCCTGTCCCACCCACCCACTCCTTTCTTCACAGATGCCCCTCCCCAAGTCCACAGATAGGAGAGGTCCTCCTCTCCTTCCTTCTGATCTTAGTCTATCAGATCACATCAGGAGTGGCTGCATTGTCATCTTCTGTAGCCTGGTAAGGCTGCTCTCCACTCAAGGGAAGGTGATCAAAGAGCAGGCCAATCAGATTATGTCAGAGGCAGTGCCTCTTCCCATTACTATGGAACCCACTTAGACACTGAACTGCCATGGGCTACATCTGTGCAGGGGTCTAGGTTATTTCCATCCCTGGTACTTGGTTGGAGTATGAGTCTCTGGGAAGACCCCTGTGTTCAAATTTTCTGATTCTGTTGCTCTCCTTGTGGGGTTCCTGTCCTCTCCAGATCTTACTATTTCCCACTTCTTACATAAGATTCCATGCACTCTGCCCAACAGTTGGCCATAAGTCTCAGCGTCTGTTTGATAGTCTGCAGGGCAGAGCCTTTCAGAGGCCCTGTTACAGGTTCCTAGTTTCATGTTTTCTTTGTCTTCTGATGTCCATCCTCCTTGCCTTTTGGGATGGGAATTGATGGTTTTAGTCAGGGTCCTCTCTCTTGATTAGTTTCTTTAGACATACAGATTTTAACAGGTTTATCCTATGTTATATGTCTATATGACTGAGTGTATACTGTGTGTGTTTTTCTGCTTCTGGGACAACTCACTCAGGATGATCTTTTCCAGGTCCCACCATTTACCTGCAAATTTCGTGACTTCCTTATTTTTCATTGCAGAGTAATATTCCATTGTGTAGATATACCACAATTTCTGCATCCATTCTTCAGTTGAGGGGCATCTGGGCTGTTTCCAGCTTCTGGCTATTACAAATAAAACTGCTACAAACATGGTCGAGCAAATGTCCTTATTGTGTACTTGAGCCTATTTTGGATATATGCCTAGGAGTGGTATGGCTGGATCTGGAGGAAGCGCTATTCCTAGTTGTCTGAGAAAACGCCAGATTGATTTCCAGAGTGGTTGTACAAGTTTACATTTCTACCAGCAGTGGAGGAGGGTTCCCCTTTCTCCACAACCTCTCCAGCATGTGTTGTCACTTGAGTTTTTGATCTTGGCCATTCTCATGGGTGTAAGGTGAAATCTCATGGTCATTTGATTTGCATTTCCCTAATGGCTAGTGAGGCTGAGCATTTCTTTAAGTGCTTCTCTGCCATTCGATATTCCTCTACAGAGAATTCTCTGTTTAGCTCTGTTCCCCATTTTTTAATTGGATTACTTGGTTTGCTGCTTTTCAGCTTCTTTAGTTCTTTATATATACTGGATGTTAGCCCTCTGTCAGATAAAGGGTTGGTGAAGATTCTTTCCCAATCTGTAGGCAGTCTTTTGGTTTGATGACGGTGTCCTTTGCTTTACAGAAGCTTTTCAGTTTCATCAGGTCCCATTTATTGATTGTTGATCTTAGAGCTTGTGCTGTTGATGTTCTGTTCAGGAAGTTGTCTCTTGTGCCAATGAGTTCAAGGGTATTCCCCACTTTTTCTTCTAACTGATTTAATGTGTCTGGTTTTATGTTGAGGTCTTTGATACACTTGGACTTCAGTTTTGTGCAGGGTGATAAGTATGGATCTATTTGCCATTTTCTACATGTAGACTTCCAATTAGACCAGCACCATTTGTTGAAGATGCTATCTTTTTTCCATTGAATGGTTTTGGTGTCTTTGTCAAAGATCAGGTGTCCATAAGTGTGTGAGTTTATTTCTGGGTCTTCTGTTTGGTTCCATTGATCCACCAGTCTGTTTCTATGCCAGTACCATGCAGTTTTTATAACTGTTGCTCTATAGTACAACTTAAGATCAGGGATGGAGATACCTCCTGAAGATCTTTTCTTGTACAGCATTGCTTTGGTGATTCTGGGTTTCTTGTTATTCCATATGAAGTTGAGAATTTTTCTTTCAAGGTCTGTAAAGAATTATGTTAGTAATTTGATGGGAATTGCATTGAATCTGTAGATTGCTTTTGGTAAGATGGCCATCTTTGCTATATTAATCCTACCAAGCCATGAGCATGGGAGATCTTTCCATCTTCTGATATCTTCTTCTAATTCTTTCTTCAGAGACTGGAAATTTTTTTCATACAAGTCTTTGACTTCCTTAGTTAGGGTTACACTAAGGTACTTTATGTCATTTGTGGCTATTGTGAAGGGTGTTGTTTCCTTAATTTCTTTCTCAGCCCTTTTGTCTTTTTTATACAGGAGGGCTACTGATTTTTTTTTTTTTTAGTTAATTTTGTATCCGGCCACTTTGCTGAAGGTGTTTATCAGCTGTAGGAGTTCCCTGGTAGTTTTTGTGGTCACTCACATATACTATCATATCATCTGCAAATAGTGATACTTTGACTTCTTCTTTTCCAATTTGTATCCCCTTGATCTCCTTCAATTGTCTTATTGCTCTATCTAGGACTTCAAGAACAATGTTGAAGAGATATGGAGAGAGTGGGCAGCCTTGTCTTGTTCCTGATTTCAATGGGATTGCTTTAAGTTTCTCTCTGTTCCGTTTGATGTTGGCTATAGGTTTGCTGTATATAGCCTTTATTATGTTTAGATATGTGCCTTGTATCCCTGATCTCTCCAATACTTTAAACATGAATGGATGTTGGATTTTGTCAAATGCTTTTTCAGCATCTAGGGAGATTATCATGTGTTTTTTTTTTTTCTTTCAGTTTGTTAATATGGTGGATCACATTGATGGATTTCTGTATATTGAACCACCCCTGCATACCTGGGATGAAGCTTACTTGGTCATAGTGGATGATATGTTTGATGTGTTCTTGTATTCAGTTTTCAAGTATTTTGTTGAGTATTTTTGCACCAATGTTCATAAAGGAAATTGGCCTGAAATTCTCTTTCTTTGTTGGGTCTTTGTGAGGTTTAGGTACCAAGGTGACTGTGTCTTCATAGAGTTTGGTAATGTTCCTTCTGTTTCGATTTTGTGGAATAGTTTGAAGAGAATTAGAGTTAGCTCTTCTTTGAAGGCCTGGTAGAATTCTACGCTGAAACCATCTGGTCCTGGAATTTTTTTTTTTGGATGGGAGACTTTTGATGACCACTCCTATTTCCTTGGGGGATATAGGATGGAGAAGGTTCCATGAGGTGCTGAGAAGAAGGTAAATTCTTTTGTGTTAGGATGTAAGGTTCCATAAATGTTTGTTAGGTCCAATTGATTCATGACCTCTGTTAGAGACATTGTTCTTTGTTTAATTTCTGTTTTGTTGACCCGTCCTTTGTTGATTGTGGAGTGTTGAAGTCTCCCACTATTAATGTGTGGGATCTATGTGTGGTTTAAGTTTTATCAATGTTTCTTTTACAAATGTGGGTGCCCTTGTATTTGGGGCATAGATGTTCAGGATTGTGATATCTTCCTGGTGGAATTTTCCCTTGATGAATATGAAGTGTCCTTCCCCATCTCTTTTTATTAATTTTGGTTAAAAGTCTATTTTATCAGATATTAGAATGGCTACTCCTGATTGCTTCTTGAGTCCATTTGCTTGGAAAGCAGTCTTCCAACCTTTTACCCTAGGGTAATGTCTATCTTTGTGACTTAGGTGTGTTTCTTGTATGCAACAGATTGCTGGGTTTTGTTTACGCATCTATTCTGTTAGTTTGTTTCTTTTTATTGGAGAATTGAGTCCATTGGTGTTGAGAGAGAGTAATGACCAGTGGCTGTTAGATCCTTTGACTTTGATGTTGGCTGTGGTCATAAGTTTGTGTGTTAGGTTGCTTTTTGTTTTATTGTAGTGAGGTTAATTTTTTCGTGTGTTTTCTTGAACGTAGCTCATTTTCTTGGGTTGTATTTTCCCTTCTAGTGTCTTCAGTAATGCTGGATTTGTGTGTAGGTATTGTTGAAATTTGTTTTTGTCATTGAGTATCTTGTTTTCTCCATCTATGAGGACTGATAGTGTTGCTGAAGTATAGTAGCCTGGGCTGATATCTGTGTTCTCTTAAGGTCTGCATGATATCCGTCAAGGCCTTTATGGCTTTCATAGTCTCTGTTGAAAAATCAGATGTGATTCTAATGGGTTTGCCATTATATGTTACTTGGCCTTTTTCCCTTGCAGCTTTTAGTATTTTTTCTTTGTTCTGCATACTTACTGTTTTGATTATTATGTGGCAGGAGGATTCTCTTTTCTGGTCTAATTTATTGGGTGTTCTGTAGGCCTCTTGTATTCTTATTGGCCTCTCCTTTAAGTTGGGGAAATTTTCTTCAATGATTTTGTTGAAAATATTTTCTGGGCCTTGGTGCAGGGAATCTTCTTTTTCCTCTATCCTATTATTCTTAGGTTTTGTCTTTTCATGTTGTCTTGAATTTCTTGGATGGTCTGTGTCAGGAATTTTTTAGATTTAACATTTTCTTTGATAGATACATCTATTTCTTCCATTGTATCTTCCATACCTGAGATTCTTTCTTCCATCTCTTGTAGTTTATTGGTTATGCTAACCTCTGTAGTTCTTGTTTTCTTCCCTAAGTTCTTTCTCTCCACAATTTCCTTCATTTGTGTTTTCTTTAATTTTTCCAATTCTATCTTCAGATCTTGAGCCATTTTGTTGATTTCCTTCACCTGTCTGAGTGTATTTTCCTGCTTTTCCATCACTTCCTTCAGCTGCTTGTTTAAACAATCCTGTTTCTTTTATTTCTTTCAGTGATTTAAGCATTTCCTCTCTAAAGGCAACAAACTGGCTGCAACTTCCTGTATTTCTTTACAGATGGCCATAATCTGTTTATGTTTATCTTCCTCTAAGTCTTTATGCATTTTATTTGTTTCCTCTATTATCCTCTTCATGAGTATAGATGTTAGGTCATCTTCTTGGATTTCAATTATGCTGGGGTGTCCAGGGCTACTTGCCCCTGGGTAACAGGGTGCTAGAGATGCCATATTGCTCTGTCTTTTGTTGGTTGAGCTTTTATGCTGGCCTCTACCCATTAGGCTATCTTAAGTGTTTGGGGTTAGTCTGGTGGTTCCTGGAATCCTGTGGTGGAGAGAATCCCCTTGGCAGAAAGATGGTTTTTCCCGAAGGAAGCCTTCTCAGTTTTTTGGGTATAGTCACTGGATGGCTGGTGTTTTTCAGTAGTTGCCACTGTTCTCCTCAGGCATAGAGTCCTGAGTGGTAACTGTGGTCCTTGTTAGTTGAGAGCGTTCTCCTTTCACCTGGAGAAGTCCTGAAGACAGCTGCCCTGTTTCTGGGTTTCTTGCTGTAAATTTAGTGTTCTGCTGCTGTAACCTGTGTGTCATCTGGTTTGGTCAATTTTGTTAGGGATAACTGGTTGCCTCTAGGAGCAATTTCTGGGGGTTGATCTCGGGGATTCTGGGCTTTTATAGGTCTGAGGTTGGGGCTCTATGCCCCAGTACCCAAGCGGTAATCTGTGGCGGGTGGGCACTGCTATCCTGGTAACAGCAGGCTATCTGGTGCACAGCAGGTCCCTTGGTTGGGCTGGTCTGTGGGTCCTATGCCAGGGATATACTGGGTGGCCTAAGTCTGTCCCCTTTGCTTTGTTCCCTGTGAGGATTTCTCCCGACAGTGACTCCCAATCTCTGTTGCCCTGGGGTGCACAGCTCTGACTGTGCCTGAAAGCTAGTGCACAGCAACTACCTGTGCGTGCTGCTGGAGCCCAGTTAAATGATGGTATCTCATACCTGCCAGTCTGCAAGACTTTTTCCAGGGAAAGACTGGGTGACCCAAGTCAGTACCTGTTCCTTCCTTCCCTGTGGGGTTTTCTCGCTACTGGGACTCCCAGTCTCTGGTGTTTTTTTGTGCCCACCAATAAGCCTGGGAAGGTGATCAGGACACGCAGGCGTGTGGCTCTGGTCTGGTGACCTACTGCCTGCAGGACCAGGGATCTCTTCCGGGTTCTGGCTGGGTGACCTGAGTATGGACCCAACTGATTCCCACGTCGTGGGGGTTTCCTCTCACCTGGGAAACACAATCGCTGTTACACAATCGCTAAAACACAATCGTTTTAGGGCCCAGAGTTCAGTCTTGGTCACTGTACGGAAAATGTTGTCCTGCTCCTCAGATGCAGTCTTCTCCTGGTGCCTCCATCTTGTCCCCTTGCTTTTTAACTTCTTGAGTTCTTTATACATTTTGGATATTAGCCCTCTGTCAGATGTAGTGTTGGCAAAGATCGTTTCCCAGTCTGTAAGCTGTCATTTTACTCTGATGACAGTGTCCTTTGCTTTACAGATGCTTTTCAGTTTCATGAGGTCCCATTTATTGACTATTGATCTTAGAGCCTGTGCTGTTGGTGTTCTGTTCAGGAAATCGTCTCCTGTGTCAAGAGTTCAAAGCTCTTTCAAACGTTTTCTTCTAACAGGTTTAGTGTATCTGGTTTATGTTGAAGTCTTTCATCCACTTGGACTTTAGTTTTGTGCAGGGTGATAAATATGGATCTATTTTATTTTTCTATACTCCTAGGCATATAGGCAAAATATGCTCAAGTACACAACAAGGACATTTGCTCAACCATGTTTGTAGCAGCTTTATTCGTAATAGCCAGAATCTGGAAACAACCCAGAAGTCCCTCAGTTGAGGAATGGATACAGATATTATGGAACTTTTACACAGTGGAATACTATTCAGCAATTAAAAACATGGAAATCAGGAAATTTGACAGCAAATGGTGAGAACTAACATGGTATGTATTTATTTTTCTTTTTTTTTCATTAAAGTATAATAGTAGTAAAATCAGGATAGGAAGCAAGGAGAGATACATGCTTCATTTTAGTATTTCAGTTTCTAAATCAAGAAATTCTTAACAAATTTTAAAGTATATGTGTTTGAAATTTGTTTTACACTCATAAAACCTGTGGATTCTAACAATTTACAGATACTTATATTTGTATTTGCATTATTTGTATTAATTATTGATAAAAACATTTTGATTCTAATAAATGTTTTATATAGTTTTACAGACAAAATTATGAATTTGTCCTTTTATTTCAGCACTATAATGCTACCAGTTCACCAGCATTATGCTAACATTACATAGATAGTTTGTAAATATTTAATTTTTCTTTGAAAAAGATGAGAACTTGCACACTTTGTTTCTGAGAGCTAAAGAGTCCAAATATTAACTATTCTTTAAGGTTATTAAAGATATGAACACTTATAAACCCCTTCTAAAGTTTAGTTTATACTCTTTTAACATAGTTTTAAACTTGTTTTAAATTTATTTTTCCCTTAAACTGTTCTTGAACTTGCTATTTTTACAGTAATTGACTTTAAAATAGAAAATGTATAATTCAGAAAGTAATAAAATATTCAAGAAAACACATGCTTTAAAAATATTTTAGGGAGTTACGGGGGAGATACAAAGTGAATAAACTGTAATTAATAAAAAGAAAAAAGAAAAATATTACTCAAAAAATATTTTAATCCAGTTAGAAGAAATTTAATATGGAAATTAGGTAAGAGAATAATAAAAAGAATTCTACTATGTTAATGACAACCAGAAGCATATCAGCCTTTCGGGAGATCTAATTAATAAGCATATTCAGCCTTCTAGTTTGCTGCCTGTTGCTGTGATAAATACTACGACAAAGATCAACTGGTGGAGGGAAGAGTTTGTTGGACTTGCACGTGTGTTGGCCCTGCAGAGGCCCTTGTGCTCACAGATGACTAGCAGGGAAACCGGGAATGTTAATCTCGCAGAGTTGTCTCTTCAAAGAGAGATATGTATAGCCTTTTTTTTTTTTTTCTGCCCAGAAAGTTGCAAATGGAAATGGTTAAAAGTTTACATGTGATATCTGTATGGCCAGACCACATCTGGCTCCCACAAACAGGACTGCAGGAGCTAATGGCCTGGGTGACCTCTGTACTATCTGTGTGACTGAGACCACACCCATTACTGCCCTGAGTCCTTAAGATAACACAGTTTACTTGGCTCATCCTTCTATATCACAGTTTGCCACTGAAGGAAGTCAGGGCATGAACTCACGACAGGAATGTAGAGCTTCAAACAAAGAGGAGTCGACAAAGAAACGTGGTTTACTAGAAGGCTTAGACCTTGCTAACTCAGCTTCTTTTATAAACAATCCAGTAACACCTGCCTATAGGTGGCACCACCTGCATTTGGCTAATCTCTCCCACATCAATCTGTCATGAAGAAAATGCCCCACAGATACATGTACAGACTCATCTGGTAGAGGTATTTTCTCAATTAAGGCTGTCTCTTCCCAGGTAAACTTAGTTGCTAAAGCCATGCTGTACATACAAGAAACTAAAATAATAAAATAAAACTTCAATAAATAAAACATAGCTTTAATCCAAAACTTTCTAATATTGTAAATTATGTAAATAAAATTGTAACCAATTTATTGCTTTTATTAAAATTAAGTACTCAGTCATACATCAAAAACATTAAAATTGAATGAATTTCCACAGAAGAAAAAGCTGTGACATAACACATACTAAAAACAGAGTAATCATTTTGAATAGTTTATAATTAAAAGATAATAAATTTGGCCTGGAAGCCTTTCAAAAGATACTAGAATACAGAAATATAAGAAAGACAGAATTTCAATGGAAGATTTCTGCTTTGATATTTCTTTCTTCATAGTGACCATTCTACCAACTTTTCTTCTTTCCTATCTTCATAGTATAGCTACTCCCAAATAGGAATATTAGCCTTATAGCTTGAATATCTTTCAGAGTTTAAAATTAGCCTTATAGCTGGAATATCTATAGATATCTAAGAGTTTGTTGCCCATGGATAGCAATGTAATACTCAAGTAAGTCTGTGTTTCTAGAGGAGTAATTGCTCATCTGAAATCAGATATTCACATTACTTGTTTCTTTACTGAGACTGGATGGTAATCCTCTATTTTCACATGGTTGTGAACCCTGGGAAGGTCGTATATTTTAGGACAAGAATGGTAGTCATTTTTCTAAATGTATAAACCATACATGAGCTATGAGTCTTTTTTTAATTAAACTGGTAACCTAAACAAAAATATTTTTATTAATGATTAAGAAATTATTATTAAAGTTATGAGTTTAAAGAAGTACTTCAGTAATTATAAACCTGTAGGTTAATGTTAAGAAAAGTACTAATTCTTGCTTCAGAGAGATTGTATGAAAGAGCTTCACTCTGTATTCCAGACACAGTGATATTGATGCAGCATCACAATGGAGTTAGAAAGTAAAGGTATTCCTTTTTAAATTTTTTTATTATTATCATTTATTACAATTTATTCAATTTGTATCCTGGCCATGGCCCCCTCCCTCATCTCCTCCCATTCTCACACTCCTCCTCCTATGACCCTCCCCTAGTCCACTGATAGGGGAGGTCCCCCTCCCCTTCTATTTGACCCTAGCCTATCAGGTCTCATCAGGACTGGCTGCATTGTCTTCTTTTGTGTCCTGGAAAGGCTGCACCCCGCCCACACACACAAGGGGAGGTGATCAGAGAACCTGCCACTGAGTTCATGCAGAGAAAGCCCCTGCTCCCTTTACTAGGGACCCCACTTGGAGACTGAGTCTATGGGCTACATCTGAGCAGGGGTTTTAGGACCGCTCCATGAATTGTCCTTGGTTGGGGTATCATTCTCTTCACGAACCTCAGGGCTCAGGTTTTATGGCTCTGTTGGTCTCCTTTTGGAGCTCCTGTACTCTCCAGGTCTTTCTATCCCCCCTTCTTTCCTAAGATTCCCTGCACTCTGCCCAAAGTTTGACTGAGTCTCAGCCTCTGCTTTGATACCTCGATCAGTAGCCTTTCAGAGGCCCTCTGTGGTAGGCTCCTCTCCTGTTCCCTGTCTTCTCCTGCTTCTAATGTCTATTGTATTTGTCCTTCTAAATGAGGATGAGCATCTTTCCTAGGGTCTTCCTTGTTGTTCAGCTTCTTTAGGAATATAGATTTGAGTATGTTTATCTTATATGGCTAATATCCACTTATGAGTGAGTATATACTGTTTGTGTCTTTCTGCTTCTGGGTTACCTCACTCAAGATGATATTTTCAAGTTCCCACAATTTGCCTTCAAATTTCATGATTTCCTTGTTTTTACTAGGTGAGTTGTGTTTTATTGTGTAAATGTATGACCATTTCTATATCCATTCCTCAGTTGAGAGACATCTACATAGTTTCTACCTTTCGGCTATTATGAATTGGGCTGCTACAAACATGGTTGAGCAAATGTCCTTGTTGTATAGTTGAGCATATTTTGGATTTATGCCTAGGAGTGGTATAGCTGGATCTAGAGGTAGCACTAATCCTAATTTTCTGAGAAAACACCAGATTGATTTCCAAAGTGGTTGTACCTACATTCCCACCAGTAATGGAGGAAGGTTCCCCAGGAAAGGTATTCTTTATAGACAGTAAGCTTGGAAAATAGCCCAAAAATATCAGTGTGAAGAAAAACATCATCATGCTATTGAAAGATCAATGTATTATAAAATTTCAGATATAATATGAAAGTAAATTTAAAGCAATATTAGTTTATAGCTTAGTCTGTTATTCTAAATACTATAGGAAGTATATTAGTAACTTTTTGTTGATAAAACACTATGACCTCAGGGAGCTTAAGGAAGACACAGTTTAATTTCTCTTATGGTTCCAAAGGGGTAAGAGTCTAACTCAGTAGAAGGTATAGCAGCAAGTAGCAGGGCATGATTGTAGAAGCAGAGAGATCCTATCACCAACTGCAAGCATGGAGAGAAAACAGGAAGAGAAGCCAGGCTGTAAACAACAGACGGTGATGCACTTTCTCAAGGACTCACCTAATCAGAGCCTTACCAAACAGGGCTGTCAGGTATTCAAATATCCAAACTTATTTGGGGTGATCTCATTCAAACCATCTCAAGTCACTAGAATAAGCTGAGAACTGAAATCAAATGATCTTACTGGATTTAAAAAAAATGCTTTGCTTGTTTTTTGAAGTCCCGTTAAAAGAGTACACAACAGGGTGTGAGGAGGAAAATAAGACGAAGGATTTGATGGCAGGCACTTCACAGGTCACCTGTATGATGCTATTTTTCTTCTGGTTTTGGATGGCATATTCCACTTATTTAGCTAACTCAGAAAGTTCCAAGCTAGTAGCCAAGTGGGGGCCTTAATGAACATGGCTATTGTTTTTGGCACGTTCTTGTTTGAGAAAATGTTTTAAGTGGCCTAGTTTGGCCTCTGAGTTACTTTGCAGCTGAGGATGACTTTGACCTTTTTACCGTTCCTCCTCCAAGTTAAGGGTATCTGGAAATTCCATGACCAACAGAGTATCTATCCACAAGCGCTGCCAAAGACAAGAAGAAAATCCTATTCAATAAGACTCAGTAGCCAGTGTGCATTCAAATTCAAGTGTCTGACACATAGAAGTTTATTTGATGCATACTTAAGCACAGCATGATTTGGAGAAAAAATGCTTCCTGGTAATAATTACCTCAAAGCCATGGGCACAATAAAGCTAAGACACGACTACATTGAAACTCTTTGTAAAGTACATGTGACATCATCCATAAAGATGGATTCTATAGATTAACTGCATGTGAAATCTTCCATAAAGATAGGTTCTATAAAATGACTGGGAAAAACAATTTCATAAGGGTCTAGAGCAGGAACCTGTTGTGTTCTCAGCCACATACATAGCACATGCTATTAGCCACCTGTGCTCCTAACCTTATAAGCAGAAAAGCCATTATATATGTCTTTCTTTGAAGAGACAAGCCTGTGTGTTTACCATTCCTGATTTCCCTAGTGAGCAAAGGGACCTTTGCACTTCCTCCATGAGCAACCACATCTGGTTTTTTTTTTTTTTTTTTTCAATGCAGTTTATTCAGGAACATTGAACAATCCTCGGACCCCGGGGAAAGCCAGCCCATAGCTTAAATAGCCTCTGGGTAGCCAACCCAGGCGTGCCACGGGGGCAATGCAGATAGGTCCACATACATGGAAGCAAGCCAGATCCTCGGCCTTAGCCAAATGTGGAGTTGTTCGTGACAGAGAGCACTCACCATCGGGAAGGTGGAAGGCGGAAACCAGCTCCATCTTTAAGGCATAGCATTCCGCAGCTCTCTACAGTTCCCCCTTTTTGTTTTAGACGCATCAGACAAGAGTAGAGGTCTGATCTCTGATATTAGAAATAAATTGGGACTTTGTACAGATGTTCATTTAGGTGTCATCCACCCAAAGAGCATCAGACCCGTCCAATACCTTTTTCTCAGAGGCGGGACCTGGGGCATCAACCCGCATGAAATCAGACATGCTCTTCTCTGGGTCTAAAGCGGCTGACCCTGAGTGCAGTGCTTAGCCTCGCATCCTGAGCGTATCATTTTAGCTTTTTATGGTATCCAACCATGCTTGGGGAGAATGTCCTGCTTCAATGGCTGTAAAGGCCTGAATGATCATGGCTGCATCACACTGTTGTGAGACTCTAATCTTGCATATATACCACAGGCAAACCAAGGAGACCAACACCAGAAGGCCTGCTAACACTCCCATGCCCGCCCATTCCTTCAGATGATTCATGGCTGCAGCAATCCATGTTGATAATCCTGTGGCTAGTCCTGCGTCCACTCCGGTAGAATTTACTGTGACAATGGCCATTCTCAGAAGCTGGAAACAACCCAGATGCCCCTCAATTGAAGAATGGCTGCAGAAATTGTGGTACATCTACACAATGGAATATTACTCAGCAATGAAAAATAAGGAAATCATGAAATTTGCAGGTAAATGGTGGGATCTGGAAAGGATCATCCTGAGTGAGTTGTCTCAGAAGCAAAAAGACACACATGGTATATACTCACTCATATAGACATACAACATAGGACAAACCCACTAAAACCTGTGCATCTAAAGAAACTAAGCAAGAGAGAGGACCCTAACTAAAACGTCCAATCCCCATCCAGAAAGGCAAAGAGGATGGACACCAGAAGAAGAAGAAAACAGGAAACAACCTAGGAACCTACCACAGAGGGCCTCTGAAAGCCTCTGCCCTTCAGACTATCAAAGCAGATGCTGAGCCTGATGGGCAACTGTTGGGCAGAGTGAACGGAATTTTAGGTAAGAACTGGGAAATAGTAAGAGCTGGAGAGGACAGGGTTTCCACAAGGAGAGCAACAGAACAAGAAAATTTGAACATAGGGAACTTCCCAGAGACTCATACTCCAACCAAGGACTATTCATGGAGATAACCTAGAACCCCTGCACAGATGTAGCCCAGGGCAGTTCAGAGTCCAATTGGGTTACATAGTAATGTGAAGAGGGACTGCCTCTGACATAATCTGATTGGCCTGCTCTTTGATCACCTCCCTCTGGGGGGGGGAGCAGCCTTACCAGGCCACAGTAGAGGACAATACAGCCACTTTTGATGTGAACTGACAGACTAAGATCAGAAAGGAGAGGAGAACCTCCCCTATTAGTGGACTTGGGGAGCGGCATGCAAGCAGAGGGAGGAGGGAGGGTGGGATTGGGATGGGAGGAGGGAGGGGCTTATGGGGGGATGCAGAATGAATAAAGTGTAATTGATGAAAAATTTAAGAAAAAAGGGAAAAAAATAATTTAAGAACCACATCTGGTTTTAAGCGGTGCTAGGGATCAAAATTAAAACATCATACATGTTAGACAAGCACTCCACCAACTGAACTATATACTTGGGCCTGGGAAATTATTAAAATTACAAAACCTCTGCTAAATCCTTCCACTAGTCTTAGTATGGACAGAATTGCCTCATTTCTTAATTTTCTTTCATTTTTTTTTCAGGCACATATGTTCTTTCTTTAACATTTCTATTTACTGCTTCTGAAAAAAATTGCATCAAGTGCATTAATTATTTACTTTGATTTATACAAAGGAACTTTTTGAAATGAAAAAAAAACTTAAACAGTTAATTCAACCAAAAATACAAAACATAATTAGGAGAATAAAAATTAAGATGTATTTTAATGTATAAATACTATATAACAAACCTACATTTACTATCCCATACAATCTGCATATATAAGCTCAATGAGGTGGAAATTATTTTCACCCAAGATAAAAAACAAACACTATTTAACATTTTTTTAAGAAAAAGAAAACAGGAAACAACCTAGGAACCTGCTACAGAGGGCCTCTGAAAGCCAGAAGAAGAAAACAGGAAACAAACTAGGAACCTGCCACAGAGGGCTTCTGAAAGCCGCTGCCATGCAGACTGTCAAAGCAGATGCTGAGCCTGATGGCCAACTGACGGGCAGAGTGAATGAAATTTTATGTAAGAAGTGGGAAATAGTAAGAGCTGGAGAGGACAGGAACTCCACAGGAGAGCAACAGAACAAGAAAATTTGAACACAGGGAACTTCCCAGAGACTCATACTCCAACCAAGGACTATTCATGGAGATGACCTAGAACCCTGACAATGCAGCCACTTCTGATGAGAACTGATAGACTAAGATCAGAAAGAAGGAGAGGAGGACCTCCCCTATCAGTGGACTTGGGGAGGGGCATGCATGCAGAAAAGGGGGGGAGGGTGGGACAAGGAGGGGAGGAGGGAGGGGCTTATGGGGGGATACAAAATGAACAAAGTGTAACTAATAAAATTTAAATAAAAAATTAAAAAAAATCCAAATGGTCTTTTTCCCCCAGTAGATTGTAAACCTTGCAGCTGGCTGCTCAGCCTAAAGCCTCCCTTCACAACCACTTTCTCATACTTGAATTTGTTTTTCAAATTTTATTTTGAGATTCAGTCCTTTACATTTTGCATAAGTAAAATGTGGCCCATTGACAATAGATCAAACAGTGATTATTTAATTTCAGTAAGCCATTAAATTTCAAAAATTTTAGATTAGAAACCTATTCCAGACGACAGAATCCAAAACAAAATAAAACACCATTTTTACTTCTATCATGCACGCATGTTCAGGCATGCAATTTGTGTAAGCCTATGTGGAATTCACTTATACACTATTAAGAAGCTTTGAAATAATTTCCTTGGTAATTTCTATGTCACTGGTTGCTTTGGCTGTTGGATATTTGTTCAATGTAGAAAAAATATTGGTGCATTCTTTCTCACCTTTGCAGCTTTCTAATCACTGATATTTATACATAGTATAAACTGATATCCAAATCTACAAATGCAGTATACTTTTTTGGACTTCTGTGAGCTTTCATTTGAGTAGTGACCACAATCAAGTAGCATCCTCAGACACATTTCCTAAATATATTTGAAAGAATAAACAGTATGCAAAACCAGTTTGGTAAATTTGACTCTGCTTTCCAGTTATACAATTATTTTTCTTTTACATATGTTCACAATGACTATCTCCTAAAAAGCTTATCTGCCAACAATATGTTGTTAATTTTCAACATCCACAGAATGAAATTAGAAGTCATAAAAATTCCCAAAACTATAATTGAAACATTTGGAATTCATGAAATGAGATTGTGATGTCTCAATAAATTTGATGTACATGCAGGCTGCCTTTCAGTGACTTTTGAAGTGATGCTCTACATTGTTGAGATGAAACAATTTTGTTGTTAATAGGACAATCTGCCTTTGAGGCAAACAGAATTAAAACAGCATTTCATGTCTGTCCTCTATAAAAGAGTTTATGTAGCAATAATAAAATGCTATTACCATTACAATATGTCAGTTTACTTAATTCATATAAAATCACAATTGTGTAATAATAGATAGCAACTGAGGCACCTTTTCGTGAAAATTCTATGAAACTTTACTCTTGGTCAAAATTGCTAAACAATATATTTATATGGTTATATTTAAGATAAGTATTATTATATTACTACCAGTGAGAAATTTTACTCAATGAAGTGCAAAAATTGTATTACATGTGATGTTAGAGCCATTTATGTAACCAAAATATCATTTTACTTTTTATTGTTTTTAACCCAACCATATCACAAACTTTAACATTATTCAAAGATTTATTTGATTGATAACAAATAAAGGATTTATTATAATCTTCAGTGTATTTTGAAAGATCAAAGTTAATTCAACAACCGACAGACGGAAGCTGTCTGTAGCTGTTTTCTCCAAATAGAAACATTACCTCCTGGAGAGAAGAGAGAGACCTAAAATTCAGAAGGCCCAGAAATTTACATGAATCATTAGGTTATAAAAGCAGGAACAGTACCGAGGACAGGAAAATTTCCAATGAAGCTGAAAGCAAGTCAGATATTCAACCCTTTTGACTGAGTACCCATGATGGCATGGGGCTTTCAGTGATCCAACTGACTTTGAATCACCTACATTCTTTTAATAATACTAATAAACTCCTTGGCTCTTCAAGCTAGACTTGCTGAAATCATTTCTTTGGTCAGCAACAGTGTTCTGTCACACAGTGATACTGGTTCACGAAATGAAGGAGAGACAATGGTATATTATTATCACTTCATTTTTCTAACTGACAGATACTGTCTCTCTGTTGCTTGTTTTAGAAGGTACTGAATTTATGCTGTGTGGTCCAGTTGCAGCAGTAGTGGGAAGGAGCACATGAGCTTTGCTGTGTGTCCGAAATGGTAGGCTCTTTTCTCCCATAAAGAATTGATTTTTGTTTGTTTGTTTGTTTGAAAATTTTCCAACACATGTATTCAACATGAAATATCCTTCCTTGTCGTGGACAAAGAGAGAATTTGTTGTCTTTCAAAGTTGAGTTTAAGAGTCAAATGTTGTGTTTTCTGGATGCTTTACCTATGTGACATAAAATAGAAGTGAAAATAGGAACATAAATTAGGCCCCGTTCCTGTTTCTATTCTGTCAATAAGGAAACAGATCCATATTATGACTATAGGAAAACAAACAAACAAATAAAACCCACAGGAATTCACAGAGACCACGTAACTCCAGAGGCTAAATCTTTATCACAAAGTTAGGAGATATTGAAGACCTATTTCAAAATGTGCGCCTTTTTTTTTTTTTTTAAGATTCTAACATGAAAGTATATTTATCTCAAGGCTCTTCTCTTTCAGCCTCTCAAAAGCTGGGTCTACATTCATACATAATTCTAAATAACTCTCTGCAAATGTCTGTGTATTTCCTTTTTTTCATGAAATGCATTTTTTTTCTCAAAAGTCATATACACATAAATAATCATATCTTCCGGTGGCAGTGAATGATACATAACATATGACTCAAGTTTTCAAACAAGAGTATGTTGCCATCTCTTCTTCACTTGACACAAAAATTAAAACATTAATTTACTCCATAAATAACTATGAAACTAGATTGTTTCCTGCTTTCTTCTTCTTCTGATGCACATCTTCTCTGACTTTCAGGAAGGGGATTAGTTAGGGGTCCTCTCTCTTGCTTAGTTTCTTTAGATGCACAGATTTGTCCTATGTTGTTTGTCTATATGAGTGAGTATATACCGTGTGTGTCTTTTTGCTTCTGGGACAACTCACTAAGGATGATCCTTTCCAGGTCCCACCATTTACCTGCAAATTTCATGATTTCCTTATTTTTCATTGCTGAGTAATATTCCATTATGTAGATGTACCACAATTTCTGCATCCATTCTTCAGTTGAGGGGCATCTGGGCTGTTTCCAGCTTCTGGCTATTACAAATAAAGCTGCTACAAACATGGTTGAGCAAATGTCCTTTTTGTGTACTTGAGCCTCTTTTGGATATATGCACAGGAGTGGTATGGCTGGATCTTGGGGAAGCGCTATTCCTAGTTGTCTGAGAAAGCGCCAGATTGATTTTGAGGAACCTGCTACAGAGGGCCTCTGAAAGCCTCTGCCCTGCAGACTATCAAAGCAGATGCTGAGCCTGATGGCCAACTGGCGGGCAGAGTGAATGGAATTTTATGTAAGAAGTGGGAAATAGTAAGAGCTGGAGAGGACAGGAACTCCACAAGGAGAGCAACAGAACAAGAAAATTTGAACACAGGGAACTTCCCAGAGACTCTACTCTAACCAAGGACTATTCATGGAGATAACTTAGAACCCCTGCACAGATGTAGCCCATAGCAGTTCAGTGTCCAAGTGGGTTACATAGTAATGGGAAGAGGGACTGCCTCTGACATAATCTGATTGGCCTGCTCTTTGATCACCTCCCCCTGTGGGGAGAGCAGCCTTACCAGGCCACAGAAGAGGACAATGCAGCCACTTTTGATGAGAACTGATAGACTAAGATCAGAAAGGAGAGGAGAACCTCCCCTATCAGTGGACTTGGGGAGAGGCATGCATGCAGAAAGAGGAGGGAGGGTAGGATCGGGAGGGGAAGAGGGAGGGGCTTATGAGGGGATACAAAATGAATAAAGTGTAATTAATAAAAATTAAAAAAAATAGCTATGAAACGTTTTAGTCAGGTACTGTGCTAAGCATTATTGATCTTATAATAAAAAAAGAACTGGGGTTTATGCAATAAGCCTATTTAGCCTATGCAAGAGCAAAGACAACTTAATCACCATTATGTCAATAAAATTTAAGCTCACCCACAGAGCTTTATACAAGACATGGAGCCTAAGTCTCCACTCATGTTCCCCTAGATAGTGATACTATAGCTGAAGAAATGTATTTGATGTGAAATTTTAATGAAAGATCAAGAGTTAAATAATTAAGGTAGAATACGTACATGATATTTGAGATAGAGAACATGAGCAAAGATTCTTAGTGAAAAACAAAAGGCAGCATGAAGGGAAACCAAGGAGGCTTGATAATGTGTTCTAATGCCTTAATATAATGCCTTAATAAAACGTCCCACACCTACTTCCTCACTTCTATTTAGGGTTGGTCACTGCTACAGTTTGAATTGTGTCTCTACTAAAATAAATAAGCAAGGGAGAAAGAAAATGAGACATTATTTTGGAATGAGTCATCATAGATGCAATTAGATGCTTTCCTAGAATAGAGCAACCCCTGGTTCTGGTATGACAGATGCCCTTGTAAGAAGAAAGTCATATGAAGACAAAGCCAAAGTGGACTGTCTGCCAACAAATTCAAACATATAATTATGCAGCTGAGGGCAAAGAAATGCCAGTGACTGCCAGTAAACCATCAGAAGAGACTAAAGGCTGGGTAGGATCTTCCCAAGTGTTTTAGAACAAGGTCTCCTCTGAAGACCTACTATTTCCTTCTATAGTCTCCATCTTTTGTAATGTAGACACATTGTTCTGCTCTGTTTTAAAGGAGAGGCCCTTATAGAAGCATTGAAAACTTACACACCAATCTTAATTCCAACCCCCCCAAACCTGCTATATCATTATTTTCCATTAAATTATTAATAAACAAATCTGGATGGAAAATTAACTGAAAAAAGTTTTGTTCAAAATCTCACAGCATAATACCCAGAGACCTCTGAATTGGAACTTGCCAAAATTACTTCTCCCTGAGGATTAGATTTCATGGTACCAGAAAGCACCATGAAGACTTCCAAAGGAGGGAAGCAACCAACAGTCCTACCCAGCAGCTATCACACATATGAACCACTTCAACAAGCATGTGGTAACTGTAAGGATTCAGTAATGGCATGTGTACCGTGGTGGTAAACCAAAGGGTCTCTAATTGGATTTAAGAACCACAAAACAAGAGGGAAAACATGTCTGGCATAGGAAACCTAGGCAACTACTCACTAGTAGGAAAGTCATGGATCCTATAATCACCACTTTACTAAACCAGAAAATCCCAAACAATAATACAAACAATTTCCTTATACCCAAAGATAGGTATGGCTATCACCCCTAATTAAGGAAACTTGTCTTTGCATCAGAAGAAAACCATTACAGAAAATAACAACCAATCACAATGCAGAGGTGTAGAGCCCATTATCAATGGATACACCTACAAAACAACTCCCATGTCTAAGGCTTACAGAATAATGGTTGGAAGACTGAAGGAGCCAGATGAAGGAATTTGCTATGAGATTGTATCAACTAGTAATGTCAGAAGCTACAATTGTGAAGTCTCACCAATATGACTGCCTAAACATGAACTGAGCAAGGACAAGTAGACATGCCAAAGGCATTTAGGATAACCCATGAGGCCTGAACCCTACACAAAGAAGTACAGGCAAATAAGAAATTCTGAGATAGAGGAAAATAGACTTCTCTAGGGAAGAGCACACCAACAGGTCATCAATAACAAGTGGTCAGCCCTGAAAATATACATATGTAACAGTATACATATTGAGAAGGTTATACTTTTTAAAAGTCTACCATCTATTGATCTCAATCAATCAACCTATCTATCAGCTATCTATGTATCTATCATAATATATACACACAATATATAGTATACATATACAAATGTAACAACAGTTAATGAAAATAGAGGATAAAAATTTGAAAGAGTGAGAAGGGGTATATATGAGGATTTGGAGAGAAGAAATAGAGGGAGAATATTGTAATTATATCATAATCTCATAAATAAAATTTAAAAATCTCATTTAAAGTGAGAAAAGGAAATTTCCTTTATGATAACAGCACATTAAAAACTAAAAATTACTTTCAATCAGAGCAACATGATAAATTCTGGCATCAGCATTTTGTTCCCTCATATGCATGTGTATATGTCTCTATGCCATTAAATATGAAAGAGAAAAATATAAATAAATTCAATTAGCATATACTGTTAGCACATCAAGTTTCAATGCATAATGGACATTGCTTGCAAGAGTATGCAATTATCAGGCAAGCCCAGTAATTACAAAATCAATCACTTGAAAAACAGCATAATCTGGAACTAGATAATAAAGAAACAAACTGCTGATATACTTTTTAATTTTTGTCATTAAAAACTTGATGCCCTTTTCAAAGTAAGTTATTGTTTTTCAGAATTTGATTGCACATTATGAAGTATATAGAGTGCGTCTCACTGTCCAATATTGCTGATATACCTGAGACAACAGTATCAAAGAATATTTTTATTGTTGTAAAGATTTTAAAACCTCAGATAAAACTAGATAACAGGCAATTGTTTAACAAGAGCAATTATATTCATGCATCAAATTCAGTTAAATGGATATTTAACTCTTTTTAAAACAAGATCATATATGAGCCATACCTGTTTTCATCTTTTCTGTGTTATGAATATAGATTTTGTTAAGAGTAAATGCATATTAACATTAAATCACAATTTTCCATGTGTCACAAACATTTTTAATTAAGGGAATTTAGTAATATCACACTTTTCAAATACTTTTGAAAGTAAGTAATAGTTCCTGGTTATCTCTCATTCCCTGAAATGTTATATAAATACATTTTAAACTAATTCGTTATATAATCCAAAATTAAATTATGTGTTCAAACAAATAATAGTAATGATTCTATCTTAAACTTTAAATTTTATTTCACAAGTTCTAGCTGATATTTTTTTATGGTCAATTGATTCATACAAACAGCTTTACTAATGAAAAATGACTTTATCATTAATTTGATGCCAACAATTGGAAATGGATTTTATGTTGTCATGTTTTTGTTGGTATATGTAGTTTAAAATGTCTTTTTAAATTACTTCAAAGAAAAATTTTGTATGACTAAGACTGCCTTTGTGTAAGCAACTGAATGCAGTCACACCTGTTACCTCTCTTCTGTATTCTAGTCTGTATTCTGAAAACAGAAAAAAAAAAATTAGAAACGCCAGTTAGCCATGAATCTGTGGCAACATTCTTCCTAGGGTTACATTATTGGTGCTATGTTTGAAGAATCAAACAAAAATGTAGAAACCTTTCACATCATAAACCTGAATTTGACTCATAAAATCAAAGAGTGGTAGAAATTGTGTGTTCCACTAAGTGTGGTGGCCCACACCTTTAATCCCAGGACTCAGGAGGGCAGAGGCCGGCAGATTTCTAGTTCAAGGCCAGCCTACAGAGGACAGCCAAGGTTACACAGAGAAACCCTGTCTTGAAAAACCAAAAAAAAAAAAAAAAAAAAAAAAAGAGTATTACACCATGAGTCCTGAGTATAATTATACTCTAACAGTATTCTAATTTAATTGATGATAAGGTATTATGTTTGAGGATGACAGAGAAAGCCAAGTCCAACACAAGAGTTGGTCAGGGTTTCTAAATTAACATGCAGTTTTAGGTCATCATTGACTCTTCCTGGAACCTACCTTAGGCTGAAAACTCTTCACAGATAATTCAGAGTCCAAATGTACAGTACAAACTACTGCATTTCAAATGCATATTTTATAATGAAATGCATTAAAAATTCTGATAAAAATTTTCTCCCTAAAATAGTTGAGAATTTTTCTTAATTATGCTTTGTGATCTAGTTATACATTCACACACATTATTAATAAACCTGTGACCCTTAACCAAAAATATACCTATAAAAGTAATCTAATTGTCTCAAAGAACTAGTATTCCAGTCTCTGGTATATACAAGAGTGTATTTTCTATTTTTGAGGAAGATATTTATGCTTCTAATTCCTCCTATTAACATCTTGTGATCTATAGTTCCTCACACTTGGCTTCCTGACTTCCTTACATTAGTTCAACATTCCTTTTGTAGGGACTTTCAATATGTATCTATTTTTGTTTGGACCTCAGCTCACATTCTAGAAGAAGAGTTTTCCACTTATCTCTACCTGGTAGTAATATTTGAGGCCCTTTTTCATGAAATACATTATTTTCATAAACCTCAAAGCAGACACTGAGAGCACTCTACTCCAGGTGGGCTAAGTGAGAATTAATCTTGTTCAGACAATACATTGTACTTGGCTCCTCTGCACAACAAGTGTCTTTCATGTGGTTCCCTGCTTTCTGCTTTTTACAGATGCTCAGCTTTTAATTATGCAGCAAACATGTTGCTCCAGTTACCTTTAAGCATTTCCTTTTGCAAAGTACTATGAGACAATTGACTATTGAACTAATATTCTAAAAAACTTATTTGAAAATGTTATTTCTCATGTGCTGTTAGAATTTGACTAATGACCTCTGTAGACAGAATATTACCATTGCAGGGCCTTTCTGTGAGGTTATGTTGGTTTATTCTGGACCCCGTAAAAACTTATACAGATATTTGTAAAATTCAGTGCTCCAACCTTAACCTGATGAGCACTTCCTTTACAGTCCAATCTTAATTAAATAATCTTTTTTTTTTTTTTTGGCTGTAAATACGGTTTATGGTCTTGTTTTTTTTTTTCTTTTTTTATTGTTTATTATTATTAGTTACATTTTATTAACTCTGTATCCCAGCTGTATCCCACTCCCTATTCCCTTCCAATCCCACCTTCCCTCCCTCAGCTTCTACCTGCCCCTTTCCAAGTCCACTGATTAGGGAGGACCTCCTCCCCTTTTGTCTGGCCCTGTTTTATCAGGTATCTTCAGGGCTGGCTGTGAAGTCCTCCTCTGTGGCCTAGCAGGACTGCTCCTCTCTTGGGGGGTGGGGAGGTCAAAGAGCCTGCCCCAAGAGTTCTTGTCAGAGAACTCTTACTGTTCCTCTTACTATGGGAAACTAATTGGTTATTGAGCTACCACAAGCTTCATATATCAAGGTTTTATGTATTTAAAATATGTATTTTAAATAAAAAGTGTATTTAAAATATACATGTATCATTGAAATTATATTTTATTCTAATATAGTTACAAATTTTATATCATATAGTATTTGTAGCATGATGACTGGTAAAACTGAAAAATTCCCCTTCTAATGTATGGCAAGCATTTGCAAAACTTGTAAAATTTGTGAAGGCTCATATGAAGCATTATATGGTAGTATGATTCTAGCATATAACAAAACCCAGAATCATTATTTAGTATGGACTATAAAAACTGCAGTCTCTTTTTATTTACTTCTGTAGCACTACATTTAGACTTGTTTTTAAAGTATAAAACAATGTCTATAACCTGGGTGCCAGTTAATCTGCAAATCCAGGATACAGAACTGGTACAGGATATAAAATTCCATCCACAGACTTGCAAGCCTTCTTTCCCTTAGATCGTACATCTGGAGTAACCAAAAGCTGTGCTCTTAGAGTAAGAATAATAATAGAACATTTACATTTCTGTTTTGCTATGAATTAGTTCACAAACGAAAGCAAAAATTGGGCATAACACTTTTGGTCTCATCCTCGTTGTAGTCAAAGCTGTTCTATAACATTCACTAGTAAAAGACACAGGTGAGTTTGAAAAAAAAAAAAAAGATGTGCTCTCCTAGGCCTGAAAAGCAGAACTACCTACAGGATACTCCACACAGTAGTCAGCACTGTTTTTTACTACTGTTGTGGACTCCCTAGTACACATAAGGAAAAAGTGATATATTAGTTAGAAATGCCATGACCAAGGCAACTGGTAGAAAAGAGTTTATTTGAGCTTATGGTTCTAGAGGTAAGTGTCTGTCATAGCACGGAGACATGGCAGCAAACAACAAACATGGATACATGCATACACAGGAAACTGAGGACACATCTCACAACCACAAGCTCAAACCAGAGAGAGCAAACTTGGAAAGCCAAACAGCTTTGAAACCTCAAAGCCCTCTCTCCATGACATACTTCCTCCAGCAAGGTCACATCTCCTAACTCTACCCAAACAGTGCCACTAACTGGAGACCAAGTGTTCAAATATCTGAAACTATGGGGACATTCCCATTCAAACAACCATATATGACCTCTACTTGTCACAAACTTTTAAGAATGCCAGTGTCTCCAATGGAAAAGGAAAGTTATCTCATTCCCCTGTTAATTTGAAAAAGACAAAGGAAAGATGAATTGCTCGTTTCCCCTTTTGTGTGTGTATGTGTGAATGAAGTTTTAATCAGTTTCCTAATTTTAAGAAAGGCAATAGAACTATAAACAATTTAAACAGCTTTAGTCCTAGAAAGGAGCAAACAACTGTAAATTTAGAGTCTGACTTAGGAGACAGATTCTTGACGAGTCTTAACTAGATTCTCACAAAAGGAAAGCAGTTGTAATTTGATATGGGCCATGTGACTTTGCTCTAGTCTTCTTTATGGTCTTTTTTTCACTGTGGCTATATACATAACTTAAGTTACTATTTATGATTAAATGTACCCTCAATTGCATTAAGATATTTATAGTCACTCTAAATGTAGGATAGTAGAACAGCAATTTACTGACAGGTGAGAAACAGTGTGTGGTAGGAGGGGAATGTAGGGGGTAACAGAAGAGGACTAGATGTAATCAGTGTACAATTTGTAGCTGAATTGAAATATTATTCCTAATTTCTTTCACAGCACGTTTGTCATTTATATACAGCAGAGCTACTGATTTCTTTTAGTTACTTTTGTATCCAGCCACTTTGCTGAAGGTGTTTATAAGCTGTAGTAGTTCCCTGGTAGAATTTTTGGATCACTTATGTATACTACCAAATCACTTATGAATAATGATACTTTGACTTATTCTCTTCCAATTGCATCCACGTAATCTTCTTTGCTGTCTTCTTGTAGTTGTCTTATTGCTCTATTAGGACTTCACGTACTATATTGAAGAGATACAGGGAAAGTGGGCAGCCTTGTCATGTCCCTGAATTTAGTGGAAATGAATCGAGTTTCTCTCCATTTAATTTGTTGGCTATTATGTTGCTGTATATTGCTTTTATGATGTCTGGGTATGGGCCTTCTATCCCTGATCTCTCCAAGACTTTTATCATGAAAGGGTGTTGCTGAAGGGTTTTTCTGAATCTAATGATATAATCATGTGATCATGACATTTCACATTATATAAAATGCATACATTTTCTGAAGGTTGTAGAAAATGTACCAATGAAAAAAATTCATGAATAAGTTTTTATTAAATAAATCACAAGCTAAGAACATTAGAAAAATCTCATGACCGAAACAAATAATACTGACTTTGAAAGTTCAAAAGCAAAAGTCATGGCAAATTCACAACGGGCCAATATTTGCTGACTCTCTATAATCACTTTACTTGGATATTTTAGATAGTTGTCTGTCATTTGCTCCTTTTTGTAAATCTTTTATATTTTTTACATATATATAGTTATTAATCTGAAAAATTACTAACAACATGAAATTTTAGCCTGCATTTTGAAAATTGTAAGTATATACATATAGACAATTTCTGATTCAGGTATATATTTCTAGAAGCATGTTTTTTTTAAATGTTACAGATATGCTTATATGCATACAAACCCATTCATAAAAGATTTATCTTATGTTTTAATGAGCATGATGTCTCCTTAAGACTCCCACCACATCAGATACACCACATATATTATGACATGTGTCTCCCAAGGAACACTCTGAAGTTTAAGTCATCATTTGTAGTTAGAAGTGTAAAAGTGAGAGATAACTGGAGTAATGACATCACCTCAAGCTACAAAGTTAGTAACTAGTACTGAAAGAATTTGAATCTGGAGATCATGTCATTTATTAAACCTTAAAGCCTTTATTGCTTTTATGGGAGAATGTCAGATTTTTTTCCTCTGGGTTTGAAACAATTTTATTAAATCTCCACTAATATATGGAGGGAAATGCAACTTATTTCTAATTCAGTTGTTTTGATAAACAGCAAAAGCTGAATATTTTCAATGATTACTGTTTATTCTTGTTAAAATGTTTATTCACAAACAGGGTGCTTTGTTAGTTTCTCATTGCATGAAGATGTATGAGAGAAGTGAATTTTAAAAAGGAAATCTCTTTCAGTTCACAGCTTCAGATTTTTCAGTCAGTACTTGGCTGACTCAATTGTTGTTGGACTAAGATGACATAGAATATCATGGTGGAAGTACTTAAGGGAGGAGAAACCCTTACTGTATGGCCAAGAGGAAACAGGGAGACAGAAGGAACAGGTACAGAATGTGACCCTCAAAGCCAAATCTCTGTGAACAACTAGGCCCTAACTAGGAGCTTCAATTACTTTTCAAAAACTCTTATTTTATGAAGCCCATCAATGAGTTAATCCTTTGATTAGGCCAACGATTTTGTGATGTACTCACCTCTTCCTGCCTGTATCCACCAGCTGAGACCAAGGTTTTCACACAAAGCTGTTTGGAAGACACTTCTCTTTAAAATAATAATGGACATCTATCTTTCTCTTATTAGGAGGTACTGTATTAGTTAGGCTTCTCTAGAGAACCAGAATTGGTAAAATGAATTATCTATGTATCTATCTACATAGATAGATAGATAGATAGATAGATAGATAGAGAGTGAGTGAATGGATACATACATATATGTGTGTGTGTGTGTGTATTCATTCATAAGCAGACTCTAATGACAATGAAGAAATAAACTTTCCAGCAATACTGAGAGCAAGTAGGCAAAGAGGAAGTGCTTCTTTAGTCCATGTCTTTTTTTTTTCCTTCTTAAATATTTTTAATTTACTTTACAGCCTAATTGCAGCTCCCCATTCTCTCCTCCCAGTTTCACCCTCACACCCCTGCCCCATTTCCCCAACCCCTTATCCTCAGAGAAAGGGAGCCCCCCCCCATGGGTACCAACCCACCCTGGCACATCTGGTCACAGCAAGACTAGGCACATCCTCCCCCACTGAGTTCAGACAAGGCAGCCTAGGTATGGGAAAGGGAGCCAAAGCAGTCAACACAGTCAGAGACAGTCTCTGTTCTAATTATTAGGGAAGCCAAACGAAGAACCAGCTGCTCATCTGCTAAATATATGTAGATGACCTAGGTCCTGCCCATGTATGCTCTTTGGTTGATGGTTCAGTCTTTGTGAGCCCCCATGGGCCCAGGTTAGTTCACTCTGTAGGTCTTTTTGTGGTGTCCTTGATTCCTCGGGCTCCCAATCTCACTCAGAAGGGGAAATAAAAGAGACATCTGAAGCAGATGGAAGGAGAGATTTGGTAGGAGAGGGATAGGAAGGAGAACAGGGATGAGGATCAGGAGTGGAGAAGGGTGAAGACTGGGAGAGAGAATGAAAATCAGTGTCGGCCGCCATCTCTGAAACTGGGAAGGTTTCTTGGAGTCTACAGAGAGCTGAGACTTCTACCAATAGGGAATATAGAACCTGAACTCACCACCTCCTGTAGGACTTCCGGTGAAGGGAGGGTGGTACAAACCCACCCACAAAACCTTCAACCCAACGTTTGTCCTGCTTACTAGTAGTGCACGGAAAAAGATAGAGAAGAGGTCGAGGGAATGGCCAGCCAATGACTGGCTCAACTTAAGACCCACCCCGTGGGCGAGAGCCAACACAACCCCTGATACTATTAATGATACTCTGCCATGATTGCAGACAGGAGCCCAGCATAACTGTCTTCTGAGAGGCTCAGTCCAGGAGGGGATGGAAACAGATGCAGAGACCTACAGCCAAACAATAGGCAGGGCTTGGATTTTATATAGGCTGCCACCAAAAGATGTGGTCCAGATTTAGGATTTATCTTCACCTTTCAAAAGATCTGGGGTTGGGGTGAAATTTTTTTTCAAAGGTATTGGTTAAATGCAGATATAGTCAATTTGACAACCAAAAATAGCCATCAGAGGTACCAATGTTTGTACAACTATATAAAACCATGTTATTGTACTTAGTGGGATTTATAAACTAACTAATTAACTTATTTTAGGAAGGTTATTCTTACCATTCTGGCTATACCTACCATCCTTCGAGGGCTCTGCTATTGTAAGCCCTGCTTAGGAATCCTGCAGCCCTGATTCAGGATTTTACTAACTTCAGTTGTTCTGGGATTACTTTCCACAGACTAAAGGTATTAGCTTGACCTTAATAGATTGGATAATTTAATGTTCATAATTTTTACATCATTTGCTTTATCCTTGAAAGTCCTAAATGTAGCTTGGTAAAACCTATACCATTTCACATAAAAACCTATACCATTTCACCATCACTACATAATACATCCACTCTCCAACTTCATGACTCCCTGCCAGATTTATTTGTTGTTGGTTACTTTGTTTTATTGTAATTTTTTGAAACATGGTTTCTCTTATGGCAGTGGCTAGTCTCAAGCCCAGAGATCCACCTGTCTCTGCCCCCCACGTTTTGAGATTAAAGACCTATGCCACCATTCCAGTCTCCCTTTCTTTAAAAATTACACCAAGTCTAACTTGTACTGTATGGGGCCATCCTTTGGAGCATGGACAAGCTACTAATGGCCATATTCTCAAAGAAGAATGATTCTTCCTTCACTAGCAGCTATTAGCTGCCAATAGCTAGAGATAGAGTTTTGTGAGCCGCATCAGTAATAGAATTTTTCCTGACTTGATAGTACGTAGATTTTATACATTTAACCCAGCTACCGTGAATTCTCTTCACTCTTCTATAGCTATTTTTTATTTTTATACAATAGCAGGTCATTGTGGCTATCTGACACTATCCACTACAATTCATGCCATTCTCTCTCTCCCTCTTCCTCCTCTCTCCCTTCCTCCACCCATCCTTCCTTCACTTTTCTTTTTCCTTTTTTACTTTATTTCTCTTTGGGGCCTTCTATGAGGTCATATCATGGTGAGTACTCATAGTGGAACAAAGCTTTTTTTTCATTTATTTATTTATTACAATTTATTCATTTTTTTTTATCCCAGGCCTCCCTCCCTCCCTCTTCTTCCCTTGTGCCCCTCCCCTAGTCCACTGATAGGGAAGGTCTTCCTCCCCTTCTCTCTAACCCTAGCCTATCAGGTCTCATCAGGACTGGCTGCATTGTCTTCCTCTGTAGCCTGGTAAGGCTGCTCCCCTAAGGGGGAGGTGATTAGAGAGCCTGTCACTAAGTTCAAGCCAGAGAAAGCCCCTGCTCCCCTTACTAGGGACCCCACTTGGATACTGAGTATGGACTAGATCTGAACCTGGTTTTAGGTCTCTGAGGCCCCCCTGAGCCCAACCTTTTTGGTTTTGTTGGCCTCCCTATAGAGCTATCCCCTCTGGGTCTATCTCCTCCTTCTTTCATAAAATTTCATGCACTCTGCCCAAAATTTAGCTATGAGTTTCAGCATCTGCTTTGATACCTTATTGGGTAAGGAACAGAACAGAAACCTACCACAGAAGGCCTCTGGAACAAAGCTTTTGATGAGTGGTAGCCAGAAAGAAAAATATAATTAAGAAGAGTCCAGATCCTAGTATCACCTAAAAGGTCATGCTCCAAGAAAGTTAAATTCATCCCACTAGGCCCATCCTCTAAGTGTTCTATCATCTGACCCAATGTATCATAGATAGAGAATCAATCCCTTAATGTTTGACATTTTGGGAGGCATACAAAGGCCAAACTTTAGACAGATTCTGGCACAATGGACTGAAGATATAATTATGAGACAAGGACTTGTGGAAGTATGAGGCGATCATAAAAGTAACAGAGTATGGAATCTGTGTGACACAAAGGAGGAGGCATGGGTTCAGATACAGGATGATAGGAGGTAAGATGCTCAGTGATTGTAGAAACTTGAAAAGTTGTGTGATTTTCTGGAATTTTATTTCTTCATTGGAAAAACAAAACACTAAGACTGAATGCATATGGAAATATACATTTTAAAGTGTTTCCTACATAGTATTTTATGATGCATTGTTCACATAATTTAGAAATATTGTTTTCAGTAAATTTATTAGATCCTACCTCAAGTGAGAAATTCTAGAAAAAAAAATCATAATTACAACAAATACCAAAATGACAAGCAATTATACAACTACAGCACTTAATTACACTAAAAATTAAAAGCTTGTATTTTGCACGTTTTAAACCAAGGGACTGAATATCAATCTGTCACTTATCTGAATCTATGCTATTATTTAAATGTTGCACATCCTCAGAATTTATTGTGCATTCTGAGAACCTGGCTTCACTGAAGAGAATTAGAAATACATTTTATTTATTGTCAGGCAAAAGGAGATAAAGCCAGTCTGCCTTACAGAAACTGGTATGATAATGAGAAACTATAGCTTGCAATCCATCCTCCCAAAGAGCTTCCAGGATCCAATTTTTCCCTAGAGGTCAAATTTGTCCCTAGAAGTCAAACACCACTAGAGACTTCTCAAAACAAAACAAAACAAAAAAAACAAAACAAAAAAAAAAAAAAAAAACTGGGTCTGAAAGAAATGTACTTTAGGAGTAAAAATTCACCTTTTCGAACTCAGAAACAATTGTCCTCAAAAGTAGTAACAGCATTTTGTCCATCTAGCCAGTTTGGGAGTAGAATTTATACAAATACATACATATATATATATCCACACAAACAAGTATACAAGCATGAATTTGTCTCTAAGTACCTGACCCACTGGAATCAGAAGTTTTAATCATAATGCTTAGGGAAACTACTCAAAAAACTTTGTATCTGATCAACAATGGAATAAGAGAAAAGAGAAGAAAATTCAGTATTTTTGGTTCGTTTAGCCACACTTTTACTAAGAACATGAAACTCAGGATCCCTGTAGGGTTGCTTGTGCTTGACTTCCTATCTGAGCTTTTGCTGTTCATCACTTTTTTGTCTATACTTTTGATAGAAATACATTAAAATTCCATATTTTAACAAATATACTAAGCTACAAGACAGAAAAAGTTATTCAAGGATGCTAAACTAAAGACTGGGCTGTAAAACACAAATGTGATTTGGGTGTTGAAGTATCTGCTGATAATCAAAAGATGGGATGAACTAACTAGGTCAGTTTGGTAAAGGGAATATTACTCTAGTGAGGAATGGGTACTGATTTTGAGAAAGGTAAGAAGCAAATTAGTATTTTTTTAATTTTTTTTAAATTTTATTAACTACACTTTATTCACTTTGTATCCCCCCATAAGCCCCGCCCTCCTCCCCTCCCGATCCCACCCTTCCTCCCCTTTCTTCACTCATGCCCCTCCCCAAGTCCACTGATAGGGGAGGTCCTCCTCTCCTTCCTTCTGATCTTAGTCTATCAGATCTCATCAGGAGTGGCTGCATTGTCACCTTCTGTGGCCTGGTAAGGCTGCTCTCCTCTCAAGGGGAGGTGATAAAAGAGCAGGCCAATCAGATTATGTCAGAGGCAGTCCCTCTTCCCATTACTATGGAACCCACTTGGACACTAAACTGCCATGGGCTACATCTGTGCAGGGGTTCTAGGTTATCTCCATGCATGGTATTTGGTTGGAGTATGAGTCTCTGGGAAGACCCCTGTGCTCAAATTTTCTTTGTTTTAAAGGAAGACAAAATGTGACAATAATAAAAGCAATAAGGTAAAACGGGACGTTCTTTGGATCACCAGCTCCCAAGGAACGTGTTGGACACTTTATATTTATTATTAAAGCTTGGCTATAGCTTCCCCTTGTTCCTAACTAGCTCTTATCTTAAATTAACCCCTTTATATTATTCTACTTTCTGCCATGTGGCCTGTTGCATTTCAGTTTTAGTCCTGGCACTTGTTTCTTCTTCTGGCTGGCTGGTGACTCTTCCTGTCTCAGAGTCTTTCCTGAAATTTCTATCTCTGCCTGGAAGACCTATCTCTTTCTCCTGCCTTTGCTATCGGCCATTCAGATATTTTTTCCCCTTTTATTTGTTATTATCACTTATTACAATTTATTCAATTTGGATCCTGGCTGTGGCCCCCTCCTTCATCTTGTCCCAATCCCACCCTGCTTCCCTCTTCTTCCCCTATGCCTCTCCCCTAGTCTACTGATAAGGGAGGTCCTCTATTTGACCCTAGCCTATCAGGTCTCATCAGAATTGGTTGCATTGTCTTCATCTGTGGCCTGGAAAGGCTGCAACGCACCCCACCCCCACCCCGGGGGAGGTGAATAGAGAGGCTGTCACTGAGTTTATGCCAGAGAAAGCACCTGCTCCCCTTAGTATCCCCACTTGGATACTGAGTCAATGGGCTACATCTGAACTGGGTTTTTTTGTCCTCTCCATGCATTGTCCTTGGTTGGGATATCAGTCTCTGCAGTGCCCCCAGGGATCAGGTTTTTTGTTGTTGTTGTTTGTTTGTTTGTTTGTGGCTCTGTTGGTCTTTTTTTGGACCCCGTGTCCCCTCATCCAGATATTTATTACTCCAATCAGAAGGTGTTGGAGGAAGTATTGACAAAATATGATGGAGCCAAAGAATAACAACAGCAAATCTGGCCTATAGTCAGCTCTCTGCCAGTATAGAAATCAGCATTTGTATAATACAAAACAATCGTTACACAGTGAACAAAAAGATCACCCCAACAATAAAGTCTCCTAACAAAGAAGCTTGGAGAAGTAGTTATTTTCTCAGACTAGGTGGGAAAGTCAAGGGGCAATGCTGTGTAGGGTCCTTTGGTCTTTCCTCCATATACTCAGATGAAAATACTCTGCTCCTGCATTTGAAGTGCATATTAGGACAAGCTACAAAACATAAAGTTTATTATAACTATTCATGTCTCTTACTTAAACAGTGTGCAATTTTGCAACCATAGCTCTTCCTTGGGTTAGTTTCCTCATCCTAAAACAATGGGAATTTTTCTGAAAACAATGGTTTCTAATTATTCGTTGAAACTATGATGGATAAAGGACACTTTGTATCATAGTCACTACCCAAAATTATATGGCACAGTATTTCATAGGAGAAAAATAAACAAACTATAACTTGTAGTTTTTAAAATGAAAATGTATTAGCTGTATTAGCACTTTCTCAGTAATTGCTACAATATGACAAATGCCTGAAATTTTTCTAAATTTTTTTAGAACAATATCTGTGAAATATACATTTTAAATCACTTTAAACTTTTTTGGTCAAAACAGTCTAAAACAAAGATATACCCTCTAACACACTGATTTAAACACACACGTCGTCTACCTAGAGAAATGTGATTTCAGCAGAACAATTTGTTTTCTACTCACTCACTAAAAGCTGCATCCTTTTAGTGTTAACTTTGTGATCTGGTTACAATTCTGCTTACCTCACTCCACAACATTGATGGTAATGATCTAAAATGAATGGAATCCAAGCTGGTTCTGCTAAGTCATGAATGTATTTCATATGAATCCATTCACAGTTATAGTCACTTCATTTGTATAACTTAAAAAGTAAAATTTTAATCATATTTTGTCTTATTTTCATCCAACTAAGAATTTCCTAGATGAGGGAGCAGCCTTGCCAAGCCACAGAGAACAATGCAGCCAGTTCAGATGATAAGCTAGAGTCAGATGGAAGGGGAGATGAGGAAGGGAGAGTGGAATTGGGAGGGGAAATGGGAGGTAGTTACAGCTGGGATACAAAGAGAATAAACTGTAATTAATATAAAAAGTAAAAGTTTAATAAAAAATTTTCTCAAAAAAAATGGGGAAATAGTTCATGAAATAGTAGCTGAGGTTCTTCCTAAATAATGACAGCACCTGGCTTTCCCATCCTCATCTCAATCTTTCTTGATGCTTCTTCAAACACTGCTCAGCAAAGTCAACAACTAAATATATATTCCAAATATATTTCCCCCTTATAATCTAATCTTACCTGGTTCAAATAAGAATTGTTTCTTACCTGGAACCTTAGTTTAATTTTAGTAAGTAGACCGTTGAAAATATGTGCTTATGATTTAAAGAAAATAGAATGTGCATTTATTACACATTTTCAAGGACCCATGTCACACATGGAGCACAGTTAAATATTCTGAGCTGTTGTGTCTGCCAAAACCCCCACTGACCTCCCATCAAGCCATGTTTCCTCTCCCCCACGGAATTGATTCCCCAGTCATTATGGAATTAGTGTACTCATTGTCATATACCGATTGTGTTTGCTTTTTAGGGTCCAGGCATAGCTCCTCTTCCTCCACTGAACACTATTGTCTTCATATATATTTAACTGGCTGCTCTGTGGGTTCTAGATGCCCATGATTGAACAGATTTTTTACTACCCAGTATGAGAAACTGTCTCCCCTGTAAGCATATTTTACTTCTTCATGTTTGCTATTAGTCTGAGAGAGTTCTTTTGGTTTTTTATATTGTTGTTGTTGTTGTTGTTGTTGTTGTTATTATTATTATTTAGTTTCTTACTTCGCAGATCAAATTTAATTTAAGTAAAAGGCTAATCCATAGCCTTAAACCTTAGCTATAACCTGGTTACTATAGGAAATGATTAAAGCTCAATTTGCCTCAGTTTCAAATATGCAAACAACATAAAAACAATTTATGCCCAGTAAAATGTTGGGAATATTAAAGTAATTAGATATGTTTTAAGTATCTGAGAAATTCCATCAAGTTCTCTATTACAACTGGACCTCGAGACAATGTAATTTAGGAATAATAATAATAATTACAATAAACATCAGCAGTTTGTGTGTGCTTTTATAGTAAAGTTTTCCTTTATTCTTTTTGAAAGATTTATTTGCCTCATTTCAGTCCTAAGGTGTATTTATATACCTAAGAGTAATTCATTTTTAACTTTGCAATTTTATTCCCCAAAGATGAGGATATTAGATTACTCTGGAGCTTTAGGGGTCTTTCCTATTAATGGAATTGTTAATCTCTGACTTGGTCTACAGACATGTGGAAAAATAGAAATTCAAATCACCAATTTACTAGTTGTTTGGTGATCTAGCCAATAGCTTTGTAACTTCACAACCAAATACAAGCTATATTTTGTTGTAGCCTGTGAAGAATATAAATTATGGCTAATTTAAAAAGCCAGGGAGATCTAAACAATGACAGAAAGCAATTATCTAAACAGATTATGAACTCTGCCAGCTCAGAGGTGCCTGTGCTTAGAAACACAGTGGAGTTCTAGATGGCTGAGACTTTTGATTAAAGTCCAAGGGCTAGAAAGATGCACTGCTTCAACTTTTCATGCATCTTTCCAACCCTGTTTCTAGGAGTAGCTGCCATGAAAGGAGCACAGAAAACCTTCTTCACCACAAACAAACACCTATTTGCATAAATTAACCTTTCCTCCTTGGAGACTGTCATAGCCTGGGTTATTTATGTCAGAATTCACATGCTGTTAGTTCTTTTTTAGATTGGAAGCGTGTTGCTTCCTCAGCTTTAAAGTAGAATAAAACACAACCTTGTATTCTCCTCCTCAGGGAAAAAGATACATTTTTTATGTATTCTTCCATCCCTCTCTACTTTGTGATAGAATCATCATCATCATCATCATCATCATCAATTTAGAATTATTACTAACACTTATCAGCAAAGGCAGCTGTAAGAAAGGCTATGGCAGGGGTTCTAGGTAATATCCATGAATGGTCCTTGGTTGAAGTATCAGTCTCAGAAAAGACCCCTGTGCCCAGATATTTTGGTGTTGTTTTTCTCCTTGTGGAGCTCCTGTCCTCTCCAGGTCTTACTAACACTCCCTTCTTTTGTAGGATTCTCTGCACTCTGCCCAAGGTTTGGTTATGAGTCTCAGCATCTGCTTTGATACACTGCTAGGTTGAGTCTTTCAGAGACCCTTTGTGGTAGGCTCCTGTCCTGTTTCCTGTTTTCTCCTTCTTCTAATGTTCATCCCATTTGTCTTTTTGAGTGAGGATTGATCTTCTTACCCAGGGCCCTCCTTCTTGCTTAGCTTCTTTAGGTGTACAGATTTGTGTAGGTTTATCCTATATTATATGTTTAGTATCCACTTATAAGTGAGTCTATACTGTATGTGTCATTCTGCTTCTGGGACACCTCACTCAGGATAATCTTTTCTAGATCCCACCATTTGCCTGCAAATTTCATGATTTCCTTGTTTTTAATTGCTGAGTAGTATTCCATTGTGTAAATGTATCACAATTTCTGTATCCATTCTTCTGTTGATGGACATCTGGGTTGTTTCCAGGTTCTGGCTATTATGGCTATTATGTTGCGATTGTGGTTGAACAAATGTCCTTATTGTGTGTAATGCCAGAGTCACGGGACCCTCGGAGACCACCAGGAGACAACTTGATGCAATTGCAAGAGAGCTTTATTATGAGAGCAATAGAACTCGGGACCCAAGTCTCACGGACACAGCAGTAGAGAAGTGGGACCCCGAGCTCTAAGTGAACAGGATTTTTAAAGGGAAAGTCTGTGAGCAGGGGTTTCCATAGCAGCAAGCAGGGGGTCACCAGCCTTGGCCATTACAGAATTGGGTGAAGTTTAGCAGGGCAGGGTGACCTTTTCTGAGGTACACAATCACAATGGCTAAGGCATATAATCACACTATTTTTCTAAACCACATCTGAAACATTGGGGAGAATTTTCCCACCAGTTTCTCAACTGATTCCCATTGATTATTGTCAGGGAGTTTGTCTCTATTTTCTATGAAGCATTTATTCTGTTATATTTCCTGGAGGCTGTTGCTAGGAGAGTTAACTTTTTTTTTTCTGCCAGGTGTACATTCTGTGATATTTCCTCATACCTGAATTCAGTTCCCAGTCAAGATCTTTATTTCAAAATGGAGTTATATTCAGGCTAAACTCTTCATGTGTACTTGAGCATATTTTGGATATATGCCTAGGATTGGTATAGCTTGATCTTGAGGAAGCACTATTCTTAATTATCTGAGAAAGCACCAGATTGATTTCCAAAGTGATTGTACAAGTTTACATTCCCACCAGCAATGGAGGAGGGTTATCCTTTCTCCACATCCTCTCCAGCATGTTTTGTCACTTGAGTTTTTGATCTTAGCCATTCTGATGTGTGTAAGGTGAAATCTCAGGGTTGTTTTGATTTGCATTTGTTTGATGACTAGGGATGTTGAGCATGTTTTCTCTGCAATTCTGTATTCCTCTACAGAGAATTCTCTGTTTGGCTTTGTACCCCATTTTTAATTGGATTACTTGCTTTGTTGCTTTTTAACTTCTTTAGTTCCTTAACCCTTGCTCAGATGTAGCACATGACAGCTCAGTGTCCAAGTGAGTTCCCTAGTAATGGGAACAGAGACTGTCTCTGACATGAACTTTGTGGCTGGCTCATTAACCACCTCCCCGTGAGGGAGAAGCAGCCTTACCAGGCCACAGACAGGACAATAAATCCAGTCCTGATGAGACCTGATAAGCTAGGGTCAGATGAAAAAGGAGGAGGAGCTCCTCTATCAGTGGACTTGGAGAGGGGTATGGGAGGAAAAGAGGGAGGGATGGTGAAATTGGGAGGGAATGAGAGAGGGGGCTACAGCCTGGATACAAAGTGAATAAACTGTAATTAATATAAAAAAATTTTAAAAATGACAAAAAGGTTATGGCTTCCATTACATACTGACTTTTCCCTAACCAAAAAGTGATTTTTGTCTTAGTCTCAATGATCACATACCATTTCTCTTTCCACTACACTCCTCTATTCAAAGGATAGTCAAGCAAAAAAGTACGAAAGATTTAAAAAAAAACAAATGTGATATTCAAGGACTTCAGTACAATGCAATATGACAATCCATGAATCGATCCTTACTGCTCTACAAGAGACCATACCAGTATCCTGAACCCAGGTGAGACCCCACCCGCAGACATCTAATGCTACTTCAGAACTCACCCAGCTTTCCCAACAGCTTTCCTCCTGTCTCCAAATCCTTCTCCACAATTCTGGCAGAAGCCCACTGTTCTACTTGAGGCCATGCCAATGAAAGTCCATCATGCTGGAACCCAGAAACCCAGAAGATATGCTACCACCTAAAAACCCAGAGGTTACTCAGGTCAAAACAAAACAAAACAAACCAACCAAACAAACAAACAAACAAACAGCAAGACAGCAAGTACACCATACTAGACCTAAGGACTTGCCAGTCACCAGAATGAGAGGCCAGAAGACCCCAGAAAGAAAACAGAAACCGAAGAAAAAACTTTCACCCTCTTAAAAAAAAAAAACTAAGAAATTTGCACCTAAACATATAATTACCCCAAATCCAGATGCTTAAAGGCCACCATAAGGACACAAATAACAGCCAGGGCAATATGACAGTACCCGAACCCAGCTATCCTAATAAAACAAGCCTTGGAAATTCCAACACAGTTGAAGCACAAGAAAATTACCTTAAAACCAACTTAAAGATGATGGTGGAGGCCCTTAAAGAGGAAATGAATAGATCCTTTAAAGATCTGTTAATGGAGAATATTAATAAACCCCTTAAAGAAAGCCAAGACATCCAAGAAAATTGTTACCTCTGTAACAGCAGATAGCTGAGTACAGTCCTGATTTTGGTATTCTTATTCTTATGGAACATTTCTTGCCTCAGTATTTTATAAGCATTCACCTTCCTCACTCACTGATTGGTCAAACAGAGAGATGACTGCCAATATCTGGGCAGGTAGAGAAAGGCAGAACTTTCATGCAGAGAGAGGGTCTCTGTGAGAAGAATCAGGTTGGGGAGGTGGGACTCACCACCATGCCATGGAAAAGCACAGATGCTAGGACTGAGTGAGTAAGAGGTAGGCCACATGGCAGGATGTAGGCTAGGAATACTCAGGGTTAATTTGTATGAGCTAGCTAAGAGTCTGCTCAGCTATATTGCCTAAGCTTTCATAAATATTAATAAGTCTGTGTCATTATTCAGAGCTGGTGAGTCCAAGACAGTTTGACCATACACTATCAAGTAGGCTAAATCCTAGAGATGCAAGGATGATTCAACATCTGAAATCTACCAATGTAATCCACTATATAAAAAAGCTGAAAGAAAATAAACCACATAATCATCTCATTAGAGGCTGAAAAAGCTTTTGAAAAAATACAACACCCTTTCATGATAAAAGTCTTGGAGAGTTCAGAAATACAAGGGACATACCTAAACACAATAAAAGCAATATGCAGCAAGCAGATAGCCAACATCAAATTAAATGGAGAGAAACTCAAAGCAGTTCCAATAAACTCAGAAATATGACAAAGCTGCTCACTCTCTCCATATATATTCAATGTAGTATTAAAGTTTTAGTTAGAGCAACAAGGCAACTAAAGGAGAGTAAGAGACACAAATTGGAAAGGAAAGAATCAAAGTATCCCTATTTGTAGATGATATGATAGATAGTATACATAAAGCATCCAAAAAATTCTATGAGGAAACTCCTATAGCTGATAAACACTTTCAAAGAAGTGGCTAGATACAAGATTAAGTCAAAAAACTCAGTAGCCCACCTATATACAAATTATAAACAGGCAGAGAAAGAAATAAGGGAAACAACACCCTTCACAATAGACACAAATAATATAAAACATTTTGAGGTAACATGAACCAAGCAAGTGAAAGACATGTATAACAAGAATGTCAATAATTCTATGGGGAAAAAAACTAAAGAAGATATCAGAAGATAGAAAGCCATCCCATGCTCCTTGACCACTAAGATTAATATAGTAAAAATAGCCATCCTACCAAAAGCTATCTACAGATTCAACACTTTCCCAATCAAACTTTCAACACAATTCTTTAGAGATTTTGAAAGAACAATATTTAACTTCATATGAAAAACAAAAACAAAAACAGAAAAGTTAAATCAATTCTGTACAATAATAAACTTTTGGAGGTATCACCTTCTCTTATTTCAAGCTCTACTACATAGCTGTAGTAATATAAACAACAACAACAACATGGTATTGGCATAAAATACACAGACTGATCAATGAAATCAAATTGAAGACCCAGGCCTAAATCTACGTACACCTATAAACACCTGAATTTTTTATATATAAAGAAGCCAGAAATACACAATTGAAAAACAAATGGTACTGGTCTAACTGGATGTAGGTACGTAGAAGAATGTAAATAGATCCATATCTATTACCCTCCACAAAACTCAAGTCTAAGTGGAACAAAGACCTCAACATAAAATAAGATACACTTATTCTGACAGAAGACAAAGTGAGAGATAGGCTTGAATACATTGGCACAGTTGTCTCCTGAACAGAACACCAATAGCACACACACCAAGATCAACAATTAATAAATGGGACTTCACAAAACTGAAAACTTCTGTAAGGCAAAGGACACTGTCAATAAGACAACAGGGCAGCCTACAGAATGGGAAAAGATTTTCACCAACTCTACATCTGGCAGAGGATTAATTTCCAAAATATATAAAGAACCCAAGAAACTAGACATCAACAAGCCAAATAACCTAATTAAGTATGGAGTACAGAGGTAAACAGAGATTGCTCAACTGAGGAATTTCAAATGGCCAGTTAAGGAAATGCTCAATATCCTTAATGTGACAGCTCATGCTGGCAAAGATATGGAGCAAAGGGAACACTCCTTCATTGCTGGTGGGAGTGCAAACTTATAAAGCCACTATGCAAATTAATCTGGGGTTCCTCAGAATATTGGGAATTGATTTGCCTCACGACTCAGCTATAACACTCCTGGGAATATATCTAAAGGATGCTCTATCCTGTCACAAGGACACTTGTTGCACTCTGTTCATAACAGCCCTATGGATAATAGCTGGAAACTGAAAACAACATATGTCCCTCAACCAAAGAATAAATAAAAAATATACTACATTTATGCAATGGATTATTACTCAGCTGTTAAAAACACATAATATTAGGAAATTTTTAGGTAAATGAATGCAAGTAGAAAGAACCATCCTGAGTGAGGTAACCCAGATCCAGAAAGGCAACCATGTTATGTAATTACATATATGAAGATATTAGCTGAAAAGTAAAGGATAATCGTGCTGCAATCCATAGACTCAGAGAGGTTAAAGTAAAAAGGAGAGCTGGCGGGGACTTGGAGGCAAATGAATCTCCCTGGGAAGAGGAAATAGATTAGATTTTAGGCGTGGACTGAGAATGAGTGGGATCAAATGAGGGAAGGATGTAGAGAGATAGTACTGGCAGAGATACCTGGAATTGGGGGCCATCTAAGGGATCAGCTAGTATAGTAATCTAAAGCAATGGAAACTTCCAGGATTCTACGTGGGTGACCCTAGTTAAGACTTCTAGCAATGGGGGGTAAGAAGCCTGAATGGGCCATCCACTGTAACCAGGCAAGATTTCCAGTGGCTGTATTGGGACACCAACCCAGCCACAAAACCTACCTATAATTTGTTCTGTTTGCAATATGTGCTGACATAAATCTCACACAGAAACTGTGGGAGGGGCCAAACATTGCCTGATGCAGTTTGAGACTCACGCCACTAGAGGGAGCCAAACCCTGACACGGCCTGGAAGGACAGGACTCAGAGACTGGATAGGCTTGAGACCTAAGATAGAACCAAACACAATGAGCAAAAATAAATAAGTAAAAAATAGATAGATTAGATAGATAGATAGATAGATAGATAGATAGATAGATAGATAGATAGATAGATAGATAGATAGATAGATAGATAGATAGATAGATAGATAGATAGATAGATAGATGATAGATAGATAGATAGATGACATAGAATAAATAATGAATGGACAAAAAATGAATGAATGAATGAAATTAAAAAATTAAAAAGTCAATGAAATGATTTCTAATGACATTCCTGTATGCTAGTAGACAGGAGCCTAGCATAACGGTCAATAGATAGGCTTCAATCAGCAACTGATGGAAACAAATGAAGAGATCCTCAACCTAACATTAGGCTGAACACAGTAAATCCTGCAAAAGAAAGGAAAGAAAAACTGTAGTAGCCAGAGGAGTCAAGGAGACCACAAGAACACTCACAGAATCAACTAACCTGGGGTTTACAGAGACTGAACTGACAAATGAGTCAGTATGGTACTGAATTAGGCCCTCTACATGTATGTTATAGTTGTGTTATATAGTTGTGTAGTTTGGTCTTCTTGAGAGGGTCCTAACAGAGGAAGCAGAGGCTGCCTCTGATTCTTTTGCCTGCTTTTGGGATCCTGTTCCTCCTACTGTTTGCCTCATTCAGTCCTAATAAGAGTGAGGTACTCAGTCTTCTTGCATCTTGATAAGCTATATTTAGTATCAATCCCCCAGAGGCCTCCTGTTTTCTGAAGAGAAATGGAGGAAGAGTAGATGGTAGATGTAGGTGGTTAGAGGAACTGGGAGGGAAAAGAGAAAGGAAAACTGTGTTCAGGATGTAATAATATATGAGAGAAGAGGAAATAAATGAATAATTTGAAATATATTTGAAAGTGGAAATAGGATGGAAAGTCTGATCCAAGGAACAACTTGTTAAGAAAGCAATATTCAGGGCATAAATTACTTGTTTACAAGAAGTTACTTCATTACAGAAGTTTGGGATTGAAAAAACTTGTATGAATCCCATTACAAAACAAATATAAAAAAGCAGTTAATTAAGCAAACAAAAATAAAATAAATACACGATTAAATAAATCAATCTTTAAAAATTAGAAAGTCATGATCTGGGTTCTAATTCTGTTTCATTCACTACTTTTTATATGTTCTTCAATTTATAGGTGATCTTTTCTTTTTTAATTAAATTTTTATTTTTTTTTGTATTAGTTACAGTTTATTCACTTTGTATCCCAGTTGTAGCCCCCTTCCTCATTCCCTCTCAATCCCACCCTCCCTCCTTCATCTCCTCCCATGCCCCTCTCCACTGATAGGGGAAGTCTTCTTCCCCTTCCATCTGACCCTAGCTCATCAGCTCTCTTCAGGACTGGCTGCAATGTCCTCTTCTGTGGCCTAGCAAGGCTGCTCCTCCCTCAGAGAGGGCAGGGACGTCAAAGAGCCATCCATTTAGTTCATGTCAGAAATAGTCCTTGTTCCCCTTACTAGGCATGGGCTACATCCAAGCAGGGGTTCTAAGTTATATCCATGAATGATCTTTGGCTGGAGAAACAGTCTCAGAAAAGACCCCTGTGCCCAAATATATTAGGGCCTTGTAAAGTTCCTGTCCTCTCCAAGTCATACTAACTCCCCCTTCTTTCATATAATTCCCTGCACTCTGCCCAAGGTTTGGTTATGAGTCTCAACATCTGCTTTGATACACTGTTCGCTAGAGTCTTTCAAAGGCCCTCTGTGGTAGGCTCCTGTCCTGTTACTTATTTTCTTCTAATTCCAATATTCATCCCATTTGTCTTTCTAAGTGAAGATTGATCATCTTACCCCAGGTTCTCTTTCTTGTTTATCTTCTTTAGGTGTACAGATTTTAGTATGTTTATCCTTTTCTTTACTTATTGCTATTGAGCAATAAAACATAACCTGTTTCTACAACCAAGACTGAAACTGGATGTCCAGCTCTTAGCACTCTTCTTGGTGACATGTACATGAAGCTTTCCACTGCATTAACATGTTGCAGTCTATACTGTGTTTACAGTCAGATAACATCACACATAAATCATGTATAATTGTTTCCCTGGAAGGCAGACACTGAGCTGAAATTAAGAGAACATGTGTTTTTTGTGGAGGTAGAAGAAAACCTTCAAACCACAAATCCAGGAAATGAAAGAACAGGGTTAATCTCAGAAGAACTGACAAGTCTCAAATGCTCAAAGGAGCTAGGCAGCAAAATTACCATAACAGTATCTGAGAGAGAGAAAGAGCAAAGATTGGCCAGATCTTAGTATTTCATATGAAGGGAATCCAAGAAGACTACAGACTCAGTTTAAAGTTCAGACATTGTACGTAGACACTGAAAGCCACTTCTCTTCATGTAGCCAAGTAGACAACTTTGTTTTCCTGCTTGTGAAAAAATATAGTCACTGCAGTATGGAATTTATTGTATAATCCTTGATATCCAAGAACGCAACACTTCCTACTTCAGAATTCTGACAGAATTATAGGCATAATAATCCCAAGTCTGGCTCACAAAGTTTTCCTTTAATAGAAATACACATGGAATTTCTCATATTTTGTTGCCTTGTAAAGCAAGAATACCCTGTTGCTTCAAATCTCCTCCAACCAACTACAAAGTTGTACAAAACAAAACAAAACCATTAAAAAATGAACAAACAAACAAAAAAACCAAAAACAAACCCCCAAAGCCTCCATAAACTTTCTAGGTCTAGAATTTCTTATTTGTTATGTGAAAATGTCAACACCAGTAGCTACCATTGAATTATTGTTCAAGTTAAATAAAATAATATTTATAAGCATCTCTGTACAGTATCTAACTTAGCAAAGACTCAATATTTCCAATGTGTCCTTGTAACTAACATATCATATGTCTATATATTCTACCACTTCCTTAAAGAGATTTTATCTGTTTATATTTTATGTGCATCTTTTCTTTTGAATAACATTATAAGAATGCCTGTAATCGTTGCTGATTGGTAGCTGATACAGAAGGAGCTCAGGATTTCACCACCTCCCTGAACTGTACAGTGAAGTCAAGGCTAACCTAGGCAAATTAATAAGATTCTGTCTCAACATTGAAAAATAAAGGAGATTAGGGTTATGATTCAGTAGTGGAGTACTTATGTATATCTATGATTCCCTATGCTGAATCCTCAATAACAAAACAACAAACAAAAAAATAAACAAATTCTCCATATACTCACTCCTATGTTCTTTCTCTTACCTCCATTTCTCACTCCTCATTGATAAATTCATACAATTTTACTTAATATTTATAACCTACTATTATAATTGAGTCAATGGTATTTTTGATCCAAGATATTGTGATGTTTATATAATGATTTTATAATAGCTGTAAAATATATTTTTCTCAGGGTAAACCATAAGCACTCTATGGTAAGTTCTTTCTCTATAAAAGAAGTTATTTTGTATCCAGTTTAGTTGACTGGGCCAGAAAAATGTTACTTGTTTTGACAGTTTTAAACAAATCCAACTTTGAGTGGCCAAGGATTAGAAAGTTCCAGGAGATTTGAGTGTTGCTTCTGTTTTTGTTGTCTGAGGTACTCGTGTAATTCTATATGAATTTACTATGTGAGGACAATCCAGACTTCTCTTCATTCTTTTCCAGTTTCCTAAATAATGAAAATTTAATGATGACCCATGGTGTTCATAGAATCCCATTCTTTCTAACCGTCTAAACATCCTTAGCTTAGCATCTCTAGTGGCGATATTCCACAGTTCCAGGACCACTATTGCTATTTCTACTTAAAACTACAACCCTCATATGTAAAAAGGTTGTCAGGATGTTTTAAACAATTTTACTAAGAATGTTGTTTTTCTTTTACAGTGCAATTTCTCTATTATTATATGACAATTTTAGCATGACCTATAGACAGAATTCAAGTGTCGCTTATTTATTATTCAATGATAATTTTTACACACTGCCATAGCAAAAATTTACTCATTGAGTAAATGTTTATTAAACATCTGTTTGGCAACTAGGTTCCTTTTTTCTAGGAACAATGTTGAAAATGTAAGTAATTCACAGACTTCATTCTCCAGCTTACAAGGCCATTAGGATAAGAATCTGACATTGTACAAAGTGAATAAAGTGTAATTAATAAAAGTTAAAAAAAGAATCTGACATTGTTTACACAGTCAAATCCATATTTAGAACTGCCTGTAATATTGAAAATACACACTTTCTTAAGCTTATTTTAACCTACACACAGCCATCTACTGCCTTGTTTCCTTTTTAATTTTTTATTTATTGCAATTTATTCACTTTGTATCCCAGCTGTAGCTCTCTCCCTCATATCCTCCCAGCCCCACCTTCCTTCCCTCCCTCATCTCCTCCCATGCCCCTCCTAAGTCCACTGATAGGGGAGGTCCTCCTCCCCTTCCCTCTGACCCTAGTCTATCAGGCCTCATCAGTATTGTCTGCATTGTCTTCCTCTGTGTCCTGGTAAGGCTGCCCTCTTTGTTTTATTAATTTTTATTCTGAGCTTTTCAAGCTCTGTTCTGCCCTAGGCCATTTACATTAGCTCCTCCAAATCTATCTGGAGTGTACTTTCTGTAAATCCTAGTGTTTCTTATGAACCTTTAGATCCTAGGTCTAAAGATGACCATACAATAACTCCTATCTCAATCTCTAGTAATTATCATTTAATATTGAATTTTGGTTAAAAGTTTTTTAATTAGAGCATATTTGATTTGTTTTTGAATATGCATTGACTTTGAAAGTGAAGATAGTCTTCCCAATGCTATGGCATTGAGACATTAATGTCCAAATGAGACAAATACGTCTAACTGCAGGACCATGCCTTATGTTCCTGAAGTAGTATAGTAGCCTCAGTGCTCTCAGTACTATAATTTTTTTATTTTGTTTTTGAGTGTCCAATAGTGTTAATATGGGCTATTAAAAACACCTTCTACCTTATAACTGTATTATTTGGTTCAATACAAAGAAAAAAGGTGTTGGACAAACAATGAGATTATTAAATTCAAATTTTGCATAAGTTTGGCTTCCTCCTTTTTATATCCTTTTAACTATTCGAGATAAAAGAGAAGGAAGAGACATAATCTTAATCTTCCTTCTTCTTTCTCTTAAAAAGTGCTGCACTCCTACTCTAAGCACTCAGTCATATATTTCTACAAACTACACTTAAATTCTAGGTAACAGTTCACTCTGAAGTCTCATAGGAAATAAGAGAGGGAACTAAAAATTCAGGCTAGTGTGGCTTGATTATTTTCCAAGGCACATTATATTCTTAATTAGTTACAGAGAAAAGTGATGGTGCTTCATAGTAAAGATCTCATTTACCATGGTGTCATAAGCCTTGTGAACTCATTCTTAAATTACTGAATGACTGTGTCTGTAACAATTTTAATATATGTATAGCCTCTTTACAAAAGGTAAAATGATTCTATTCCAGTAGTGATCTATGATCACCTCCAATATTGACCATAAATATTTAATTTCATGAACCCAAATTATTTCCTAATTTCTCAAGAAGAGGGTATGTGCTTGTTATTAATTATAGCATGGCAGACATTTCTTCTGGTTCTGAATAAAAGCTTACATAATCCATCTTGGGAAATATGACAGAATCTTTCAACATACAATCTTTTACAAAAAAAAAAAAGACAATCTGAAATTTGGTTGTTGTTATTTTATCAGAATTTTAAAGCAGAACATTATTTAAATCCTCAAATACAACAAAAAGAGTAGACAATCAATTAATGGGGCTACAACCTTTATCATTGCAAAATGTCCTCATTTATCACTAGAAATAACCAGGATACATTTGTCACTGCCTAACTCATCATCATGATCATTATTGCAAAAAGACAAATAATCTAGTCTTTTTATGCAACTATAATTCTTTTATCTGTGTTTTAAAATTTTGGCAACTTTAACATCAGAAATAAACCTAAATAAATGATTCAACTAGGCCACACATTTAAAAAGCCATTGCTTTATCAAATTACATTAATTCTAGAATCATCTGCTCAGATGTTACCCATAGACTCAGTCGCCAAGTGGGTTACCTAGTAAGGGGAGCAGAGACTGTCTCTGGCATGAACTCAGTGGCAGGCTCTTTGATCACCTCCTCCTGGGGGCGGGGCATACAGCCTTGCCAGGCCATAGAGAAAGGCAATGCAGCCAGTCCTGATGAGACCTGATAGGCTAGGGTCAGATAGAAGGCCTCTATCAGTGAACTCGGGGAGGGACATAGGAGGAGGAAGGGAGGGTAGGATTAGGAGGAGATGAGAGAAGGGGCCACAGGCAGAATACAAATTGAATAAATTGTGATAAATGATAATAATAATAAAGAAAAAATATTGAACCTGTTTATTAGCAAAGGACACATTTATTTAAATTGTTTTGCAGCATATTCTTTACTTGAGAATTATATGCTCAATAGCTCAGTAAATTTCATGCTCCAGAAATTATATAAGTTGACATTGCCTTTATTTTATATAGCAGTTCAAAAGAATTGAATTAATAAGACACAAAGTCAGTATTGCTCAATGGAAATTTCCATGTGCCCGATCTTAATGCTTATTTTATCAGCACATAAAATGGCATTATTTGTATTAAATTTTTTTTTCCAAAATTTGTCTTTGATGGTATGTAGAAATATTGACTCCTATGTCTGGCAGCAGTATTTGTAAATGGTTTCTTCTGTACTTCCTTGACATCTTTGGCATATCTCCTCCCAAAGCTTCCTGGTTGTGAAGGAAGTTCTGTTGAAGAAAACCAAACAGAAAAACAAAATTTATAATAATCAGCAAAACTTTATCATACTGGCAAGCAGTAACTAAATACAGTACAGGGACCTTTCCCCACATCTCAATTTGCCCCATGAAGAGTTAAGTTTGCCTGATATATTAAGCCATGGCCTAGAAATGTGAATACATAAATTTAGATCATAATTGTCTTATTCTCAATGAGAAAAAAAGTTGATTCATTGTAAAGCTATTATATTTCTCTTTTTCATAATGTTAGACTCTCAGATTTAATGTAGACTTAAAATAAATATGAATATTAAAATCAGATAAATAAACTAGTGTAGAGGATAGAAATAGGTAGAAATGTGGCTCCCAAACACATACCTCCCTTACCTCCTGTCTTCCCACCAAGATAAGGAAGGGCTTAGCATTGTTTTAAAATGTGATCACCTAGAAGCAAATGATAAACACTCATATTAGTTAAAAATCCTTGCATACCTTATTAATAAAAATACTATAAATACACATGCAAAATGTTTCACATTCTAGGATCAGTAGCTTATTCAAAGTATGATATTTCACTAAGAGTTTAAAGTTTTTATGTTTCACAGGTAGTTGCAAATTTTAAAAATAAAATGATACAGTATAAAAGGGATTTGAATAAGGTTGACATCAAAAGACTAAATGTAGTATAGACTCAAAGCCCACGCAGCAATAATAGTCTCTATCTGTGATAAAAACGGAGTTTAAATTTTATATATCTCATCCCCACAAAGACCTTAATTTACCTGTTTAGCTCAGATGATTGCAATTGGTTTTCTTATTTGTATTTCCTAGGTTTTCATTTTTGGCATTTTTCTTCTAGCAACCTTAAGATTCAAAAAAAATTGTTTTAAATTGATGCATTCAAACAGTAAACTATACTCAGTCGAGAAGCTTCTAATCCCATGACTTAGTGTACGCAAACAGTAGTTGTCATATTAAATGTAATTCTCTAGCAAGCGTAACATTTTGTATTCTGAGAGCATGATGGTAAATAGGGGAACCTTTTGATATTTTCCTTACCATTTATATTTGGCTCTTTTTAAAAACCAACTATGTGATTATTGAAGCAACTAAGAAAATGAAGAAGTAGCAAATTTTTGAAATATAAATTCCTATAATGAGTCTGTAAAATCTACCATGCCATTAACCAACTTGCAGCACTTGTCAAATAAATTAAGATCAGATTAATTTGCTCTCTACTATTTCTACACTGAGGAGATAATATTTTTATCTTTCTATCTTTCTTTTTTTAGTAGAAATATTTCAATATTTCTACTAAACGTCTACTACTGCTGGAATGATAGCCAACACTCAAATTTAGCAAATCCCAAGGAAATCTGAAAGTCTTGTTTGTTCATGAAAACGGGCAGATCTGTGTTTATGAGAAAAGTTGAATCCCATGGGTTATTAAAGGGCTTTGTGTCATAGTGGTTAGTGTTTGTGTTTTGGCATTGCCTTCATTACTTGGTAATTTGGAATCAGTTATTTTAATTAGCTATTTTTTACCTGTAAAGGAGAAATAAATTTTATCTGAGTAATTTCATTTCTGGTCACTATGGAATTACTGATACTATACTTCTTTTGCTTTATAGCTATATTGATAAATGAACAACATTAGGAAGATATTGCAGTAAATATTAGGTAATGTGAATAGCAGGCCTGTTTACCCATTTGGGGTAGAAAAATATAATGAGAAATATCATTTTTCTAACTCTCTGCCTGGATCAATAGCCTAGGGTATTAAACAAGAAAAGAGAACTCACATAAGCATGGAATTCTTGATTTGCTGAGAACTCAGAAAGCAATTATATGGGAAGTAAAAGTAGCTAAGACTTTCTGGGATAACTAGGGGATAAGACAAAGATTACAAGCACAAGAGGGAGAGGTTTTCTTCCTACAGACCTGCCAATAAGGTAAGACTATGAGCCATTCTAGAGATAACAAACAGGACAGCAATATTCCTTAAGCAATTGGTGCAGTATTCCCATTGCTTACAGAGGGATAACAAATATTTGGGTTTCAGTTGCCTGAAGCAGAAATATCTAAGTCAACATTGAAAACATTCAGTAAAATTCGAGAAAAGATATCCCTTAATAGTGTAGCAAGCTAGCCCTAAAATAAAACCTGCTTAAATCTTGCCTTTGTCAATTTAGAATGACACTTCAAAAATGACCAACAAAATTGAAGGTGGAAAAATGTTTTTCATAAAAGCATAAAAACCAGGACCTGCATAAAAAGTCAATTATGGTGGCACTTTTAATCTCTTTGATAGAATGTAAGATAAGCAGATTATTGTATTATTGTATTATCTCACTAGCCAGATAAAATAGACTAATCATTGAGTTGCAGAGCAGTTGAGAGATCCTATCTAAAAAACTACAGGTGGTCAGTAGCTGAGGAACAATGCCTGAAGATGTCCTCAGACTTCCACATGCACTTGAATACATATGTGCACTAAAACACATATGAACATGCATACACATATGTACACACACATGATCAACAAATGGCTCAACTATGAATTGAATCAAACATAGTAAAAGCAATTAATAGCCATCCTTTTCTTTGTCAGATATTAATTATATTGTTTAATTTTCAAAGTCATTATGCTATAATATCAAATCAAATTTGCCATCCAAACAATAACCAAACAATAAATACATGTTGAAATGTAACAATTTAAGCCATTTCCTTTGACTAAGTAGGGCCTAAAAGGAACAGACTTCAATGATTTTTTTTCCAGCCATCATTAAGACACTGGTAGTAATGCAAAGTTTTCTAAAGTTATGAATTGATTTACTCAGTACACATTTGAATGATTCTGAATTTCCGAAGTAATTCATAGCAGATATAAAGATACAAGATCAATAAAACATATGTCAAACAATTCTATAGACTCCAGAGAAATAAAGAATATTTCCTTTGAGTATGTATTGTACATTAATTTCTTTCCTAGATATTTGTTTACAGACCAAGATCTTGTAACAATTCAAAGCCACAGAAAACTATACAGCATAGGCAGAATTTCTGAGGAAAAATGAAAAGAATTTATCATTACCCCTCCTCCTACTACTACTATTTATTACAATTTATTTGCTTTATATTCCAGCTGTAGCACCCTCCCTCATCTCCTCCTGATCCCATCCTCCCCACCCCATTGTCTCTCCCCTAGTCGACTGATAGGAGAGGTCTTCCTCCACTACTTTCTGACCCTAACCTATCAGGTCTCATCAGGACTGCCTGGATCTTCTTTCTCTGTGGCCTAGTAAGGCCACCTCGCCGGGGGAGAAGGGAGGGTGTGATTAAAGAGTAGACAACTGAGTTCATGCCAGAAATGCCCCTGCTCCCCTTACTAGGCTACCCCCCCATGGAGAATGAGCTGCCTATGGGCTACATCTGAGCAGAGAGCTTGGGTCCTCTCCATGCATGGTCCTTGGTTGATTCATCAGTCTCTGCGGGGCCCCCTGTGCCCAGATTTCTTGGTTCTGTTGTTCTCCTTGTGGAGCTCCTGCCCCTACCAGGTCTTTCTATTTCCCTCTTCTTCCATAAGATTCCCTGCACTCTGCCCAAAGTTAGGCTATGAGTCTCAACATCTGCTTCGATACCCTGCTGGGTAGAGAACAATTGACTAACATTAAAACTAAAAAATCACCAACTGTTGGGACTAAGACAAGAACATTAATTTTTCTTATAATAATAATAAAAAAAAGTCTGAAGTCTATTGGGAAACCTTTGAGATATATGGCTTTAAGTTCTCAGCCTGCATGTTAACCGATTTCAGAAGCCACCAAACATTGTATATGGCTTCTGCTAAAGAGTTACACACAATTACACAAGGCATATAATATTCTTTTTCTGAATTCCTTTCCCTTCTTATTACTTGTGTTTAAATCTGCATTAAAATTTTTCTTAGTAAACTCCAGTTCTGCCTCATATTGGTTCAGAAATTCTTTCCTGCTCTGAGGTCAAGGATCTCAGCTTCATCTGAGTGGAAGTTTCTGAAAATAAATCTTTAAGCTGAAAAAGGTAGTTCAAGACTAGAATGGGCTACATAATAAGTTCTTGCCCACCTTGCACTACAACATAATATTTTGCACAATAAAAAGAAAGGAAAGAGGAAAAAATGAGATAAAGAGAATAAAACAGAACACAGACATACAAACATACAAATTCCTGGGAAAATTACTCCCAGAACAAGACTGCTAAATTTTTCTTGAATATTAAGTGGAAAGTCATCCTGGAGATGGTGACCACAGGCACTTCCACCCAGTACTGGGACTCTGGCCTTCAGGATCTGTACACTTTGCAGATGTCTCTTTTGTTTCTGCATTCCTGCATTGAGTATACATGACAAGTAACCTAGTACTAAGGCTTATGTTGCACCCATTGTGCTGACTCTGGCCACCACTTCTAATCAGTACTTGCATTCCAGTGACATAATGGCAATGGCATTTGCAGAATACAGGCTCATCTTCAAGCACTGATTAATGGAAATTTAGGAAATGACCACAGTGGCAACCACAGGATGGAAAAGCACACAGAGAAAGGCACTAGGTTCAAAAAGAAAGAAGCAATGAGAGGATAAAAGTGAGTATGTCTTCAGACATATTTGGTCTGAATGTGAGCAAATAACAGAAGTAAAAACTAATGCCATAGATCAAAGCTTTGCAGAGTGAAGAAATACTGGTGACATGCACTGGAGAATGGAGAAGGGACCGATTATGAGGCAAGTGACATTTACAAAGTCTTCTTCTTCTTTCTCTTTATTAGTTCTTCTACTTCGTTAGTGTTCAGTCAATAAACATTATCAAGAACAAAAAGGTATTTTAATTCTGAAACCACAGGTTTTTTTGGTTTTTTTGTTTTGTTTTGTTTTGTTTTTTTGCTCCTTGTTGAAGTTGGGACTTTGAAAGCCCAAGACTGCTCACTTTGTTTGCTTGCTTGTTTGCTTATTCAGACAGCGCCTTACAGGCTGGCCCATAGGGATTCACAAGCATCTGGATCCCAAGTGCGGAAATGGGAGGTGTGTTGCACCATCTTGCCTAGCAAGCTTAGACATTTTGAAGTTCCATCTACGCCCAATGCCCATCCTGAGTTCCTTCTCCATAGTTGCAAACTTGCCCTGCATACATCCCATAGCTCTGAAGCAGTGGGACAGATTTACTCAGTTAGGGTAGATCAATTTCCAGCCCTCGGATTCAGTATGGTCATGGTCTCTGAAGAGAACTTCCAGGAAGCCAGGCTGCCACAGAAACATCAGGCTATTAAAGGTCTTTTTTGCCTTTTAACAGCCTCTGCTCTCCAGGGAACATCTTCCCATGAGGTTTTTTTTTTTTTTTTTTTTTTTCAATGCAGTTTATTCAGGAACATTGAACAATCCTCGGACCCCGGGGAAAGCCAGCCCACAGCTTAAATAGCCTCTGGGTAGCCAACCCAGGCGTGCCACGGGGGCAATGCAGATAGGTCCACACACACGGAAGCAAGCCAGATCCTCGGCCTTAGCCAAATGTGGAGTTGTTCGTGACAGAGAGCACTCACCATCGGGAAGGTGGAAGGCGGAAACCAGCTCCATCTTTAAGGCGCGGCATTCCGCAGCTCTCTACAGTTCCCCCTTTTTGTTTTAGATGCATCTCAGGATGCGAGGCTAAGCACTGCACTCAGGGTCAGCCGCTTTGGACCCAGAGAAGAGCATGTCTGATTGCATGCGGGTTGATGCCCCAGGTCCCGCCTCTGAGAAAAAGGTATCGGACGGGTCTGATGCTCTTTGGGTGGATGACACCTAAATGAACATCTGTACAAAGTTCCCATGAGTTTTTGCAGCTCCTTGTCAGCACGTAGGAGTCACAAACCGTTGACTTTAATCTTACCATGTGCACTAGGCTTTAGCTCATTACAAATGATTCTCATTGAGGCATTATTCATTAACAAACAAAGGCCCTGGGCTGCAGCCCAGAGGTAGAGGAACTGTGTAGGACATGCAAGTCCCTTCTATGACACAACAGCAAGAAATAGCTTAGCATGTGACCCAGTGCTTCTATTATTTAATGTCATGAGTTATTTCTGCAGATCTAAAATCATAGTCATAAAACTTTTCAAACCAATTTTATCTCATGAGAAATAGAAATCAGACTAATCCTGTTCTTTCCAGCATCATTCTGGGGGCTTTACTGTTGTTTTGGGTTTGAAACCACAGTTTATATTTGAATTGTTTGAGTGGTTTTTGCTATGAACTTGAATTACAAATTTTAGAAGTCTTAATATATATAACCTTGGGAAAATTAAGTTTCTGATGAATATTTTAGTATCAGCTAATAAAATTTAAAACAACAGCTTAAATGGATTAATTCTGAATCAGAGCATACAAAACTAACTGAAAATACAAAATGCCATAGTACATTAAAACCATTGTCATAAAAACAAATTATCTCCACATATACACATTCAGGAGGTGATAAATAAAGCTACTCACACAGAAGAGCACATTTTATACTGAGAAAAAAAAATCACAGCTATGCCCCATTAAGAACAAAAGCCTCTTATGTTTTTGTAATATAAAGACACTAAATAGTGTAAACATGTCAGCAGGTCTGGAAGCACAGAGGTCATGTTTGCATAATGATTCAAGTTGTATCTGACATCATAAACTATATGTTGATGTAGAAAGAATGATTTCAAGGACAGCCCAAGCTATACAATCCTGTTTACACACACACACACGGTAAGAGACAGACAGACAGACAAAGAGATAGAGAGACAGAGAGACCAAATAAACAACAAAATAAAAATAGAAATCTATTTGTATCGCCAATACTTATTGCTCAACAATGTACTAAAATTCATTTTGTTGTTGTTGCTGTTGTTGTTGTTTTTTGTTTTTGTTTTTGTTTTTTATTTCAAGTTGGATGTCGTGCCTTTCATACCTGTAGTCCCAGCATGTGGAAGACTGAGACAAAAACAATTGCTATGAGCTTAAATCAACCTCTGACTATATAGTGAACTAGGTACATAGCTTGAACCTGTCTCAAAGCAGACTAGAACAGCAAGTTTTTATGTCAGATTTCTCTCTTTCCTTTAGAAGTGGGCAATGACTTACACAACCTCCTATCAGCATAGGGAGAGTCATGCTGTGGTCTGCATGGTGTCCTTCTGGCTCTTGAAGCCTCTCAGCCACTGAATATAAAATTTTTCTTGAATATTAAGTGGAAAGTCATCCTGGAGATGGTGACCACAGGCACTTGCACCCAGTACTGGGACTCTGGCCTTCAGGATCTGTACACTTTACAGATGTCTCTTTTGTTTCTGCATTCCTGCATTGAGTATGTATGACAAGTAACCTAGTACTAAGGCCTATGTTGAGTCCATTATGCTGGCTCTGGTCACCACTTCTAATCAGTACTTGCACTCCATTGACACAATGGCATATAATACACAAGCAATTACCATGATATACCATGCACTGATTTATGAGTCAGCATTTTCCTCAACACACCATAATTGAAGTGCGGATGGCCAGCAGAAGAATGTAGAACTTTGGCTTTAAAACTGTTCGATGTTTGCTGTCTTGAAAAGTAAGCCCTAACAGGGGTCCTCGATGAGACTGTTTCTCCAACCAAGGACCACGTGTGGATATAACCTAAAACCCTGCTTGGATGTAGCCCATGGTAGCTCAGCATCCAAGTGTGTTTTCCTAGTAAGGGGAACAGGAACTATTTCTGACATGAACTCAAGGACTGGCTCCTTTACCTTCCCCCGCCTCCGAGGGAGGAACAGCCTTGCTAGGCCACATTGCAACCAGTACTGAAGATACCTGATAAGCTAAGGTCAGATGGAAGGGGAGGAAGACCTCCCCTAGCAGTGGACTTGGAAAGGGACAGGGAGGAGATGAGGGAGATAGGGTGGGACTGGGAGGGAATGAGGGAAGGGGCTACGGCTGGGATACAAAGTGAAAAATCTGTGATGAATATTAATAAATAAATAAAAATTTAAAAAAAGAAAGAAAAGTAAGCCCTATACCCAGATGATCAGAAGCAGAAGGGACATATACTTTGAACACAAGAGACAACATGATATATACTGTAATCATCAGAGACAGAAGGGAGAGCTGTTCTTCAATGGGAAATAAATGCAGAGCCTGGAATTTATCAGGCTTTTTTCTTCATATACTAAAACATTTAGGCAATCCATGGTTCTCTACACATCTTAACTAGATAAAAAATTGTTTTTCAGTGAAATTCTTTTGAATAATCCCACCTTACTATACCACTGCTCCATCACTCTTTATTCTCCACATACAAACAAAAGGAGTCTTTGCCTCTAAGTAGCTACTGGGACAAATGGGAATACAGTACTAAAAAAAGAGAAAAAAATTATATTTCAAAATGCTGGGAAGATGACGCCTGAATACATGACTGTGGAATTAAGATTTATTTGGAGCTTGGAATCTGTTGCCTACTACTTTCCAATGTTTTTAATAACTATTTTTTGAGTTAAGACACTCAGAGAATCAAGTCTCATACCTTTTCATTATCCCATTAATCCTACATTAAGTACATGATTTTTTCTTAGAAATGTACCACCCTAGAATGGGCTGAAAGAAAAGAAATTAAAACCCTAATCAATGGTTAGAAGTCTGTTAATATCTATCTTCTAATTTTCTCCTCTTCTTTTATTATCAATCACGGACTTCAGAAGTATCACAAATGTCTCTATTTCTTTTCCTTTTTTTTTTCTCATCACTTCCACCAAAATTAAATCCTTATAGCCTACACTGTGAGTTCAAACTCCTTCTCTCTTGTAGTTATAAAGAATTATGCATAAATGATTACAAAAATTGCACTGGCTGAATGTGTTGGAGCTTCACATAATCCCAGCATTTTTGAGCATGAGGCTAGAACATTGCACGTTGAAGGCCAGTCTGAACTATCCATAAGAAGACTTTGTCTGAAAAAGCAAATGAACAAAACCAAGATGGTAATTCTTCTGTATATAAAGATTTGAGAGCATATCATGGAGTGGTTCTGGATCAGGGATCTTCATGAAATTACAGCTTCAATTGGAGGCCAGGGTCTAGTCATATGAAGTAAAAAAGTCAACTTCTAAGATGACTGACACTGTTAATCGGAAAGAAGCCTCCTTTCTGAGCTCTTTGTACTGGTCTCAGTTTTTCATCATATGGGGAGAAGATGGTGTTTCCTCATTACATTGGACAAGAGAATATAGAAAAAGGGTGATTTTTCTCTCCTCTAGTATCCCAGATATGGCTGTCATTTTTGTATTCTGTATGTCTTGTTGTCACTAAATAAATTGCTAAGTGCATTTCACATGTTAAAGGTAAGTGAATTTAAGCTACAAGTCTTTTTTTTTCTTTTTTTCGGTTCCACGTGGGAGGTTTATTAAGGGAAGGAGAGAGAAAGAGAGACAGAGCCAGAGAGCGGAAGAGGAAGAAGAGAGAGAGAGGGGGAGGGCTCCAGTTCTCTTATAGGGTGATCCAGGGCATGTGCAGATAATTCCAGGTGGTCAGGGTGTCTTCACAAATGCCTGATAACCAATCTATTAAGCTACAAGTCTTAAGACAGAGAAAACCAAAGAATTTTCAAATATATTTCAAAATTATAGCACTCCTTGACAGGAAACAGCTATCAAAATAATAAAGATGATCTCCACGGTTCTCAGCACAAAACAGGGGTTATCAAGTGGATGAAATCAGTGCAGAGACTTTATCCACTGTGTAATAACTGTTCATTCTATAGTTTGCTATCAAAGATCATTCATGCTTTCACCCAAGATAGATCTACTCACATGTATCGTGACCTCCTCACCCCTGCATTGACTTCATTCCCATCAACATCATGATTGACTTCATTCCCTACATGATGATCCACGTTATGCCCTCTGAAAATGTGTATACATTTTGTTTATTACATTTTCTCTTCCTAATCATTTTTAAATGATTTACCAGGCATAATATCCATCCCTAATATTTCCCTATAAAACTTCTTCTACAGGCTTGACTTAGCCTACATGATCCCACCACCAAGGCTTCCTATATTTATTAATGTCTTGATGCTGGAAATATTGCTTGGCAGCTAAGAGCAGTTGCTTCTCTTGCAGAGGTCCTGGGTTTGTTTCCCAGGACCCACATAGCAGCTCACTAATAGCTATAAGTAAAACTCTAAGGGATCCAACATCCTTATCTGGCCTCTACAAGCACTGAATACACATACTGCAAATACACACATACTACAAAATACCCAGAAACACATATCCACTAAGAATACTGTACCCCTCTTCACAATGGCTTGTTCACCTTAGCAATAGGTGTTTATGTTTAGTTTATACTCCTGAGTGACTTGAGAGCTCAGATACTATCTCATAATATGTATATAAATAGTTTACTCATTCACTTTTTAGGGGGAAATTTGGTTGTTTCCAGATTTTGGTGACTGTGAAAATAAGCTGCTATGGAAATTTGTACATAGCCTTTTGTGTAGGCATATGTTTCAACCCTCTTGGTAAATACTCTGCAGTTTGTATGTTACCATTATTGCTAGCTTTATAAGAAAACTCCTGATCTACATATGCTGCCAGCTCCACTTTTACTTCAGCTGTTGTCATGGTCACTAGCTCCACAGAAATTGAATCTGACAGTCTCTCTTTTATCTGCACCAGTTATTCTTTCACTTTCTGACAAAGGACAACTTCAGGATCCAATCTGGCCATTCACTCATGTACAACCTGGAAATATGAGTTTGTCAATGCCCTGATGGCAACTATTATCAGGGGGTCACAGCTATTGCCATGTTCTGACTGCTTCTGTCTCATGGACATAAAGTACTGGCAAACAGATTTCATGGCTGCACAGCTAAAGGAATGCAGTGGGTTGCCACTTGTGGTGAAAAGCTGGTGAATGGGCTGCACATTGACTTTCTTTGTCATTTCATTCTGTTTGCTCTACTGCTTCTCTGCTATCCTGAGATTATCTCAGGAAATAATCTTTCATACTTCTAGCAATAATCCCAGCCTCTACCTTAGGAAAATAGTCTGTAGCATTCTCTTTAATGATCTTAATCAGTTTTCTCTTGCCTATTACACTAGGCATTTTTTTGTTACTCATGCACTGGGTTTTTGATTTGGGCTATAAAATTCTTTAAAGTACATTGTTTATGTTATCCATCCCTGGGCTTGGTACCTATCAGTTTTCCACATTATAGAATTTCAATATTTGTTTGAATAATATTCTTTCAAATCTTTTAAATAAAGGATACAATGCATAGACACAATGCTTGCAACAGTACGCCAGTAATAACCTTATGATATGTACAACACAAAATGTCTGATTCACCAAAAATGTTCCATCTGTAAACAGAACCAAGTATATAAATATTGTAAAATATTATGAGTTCTAAGGCCTGTGAGCGCCAGAGGATAAAGTGGAAAGGTGGTTGTATTCTAATTCCCAGTGTTCAAACAAGAGAGAATGAAAGGTCCCATGTTCAAAGATAGGAGATCAACCTATATGATTAATACATAACAGAATTTACCCTATCACCACCTTTTGTTTTATTTGGTTCCTTAAGAAACCCATGTCATGGCTGATTCAAATACTAATAACTTACAGAGAACATCCTCTATCACTTCCTCAAGTAAGGGTTCCCCAGTGATCTTTCCATCCTTTAGTCTACTCAAGTCTTTTCACAATGGCTTGTTTACTTTAGCAATATGTGTTTATGTTTATTTACACTTCTGTGTGACTTGAGAGCTCATTTTCTGTAGCTCAATAATATCCCATAATATGTTTACTCATTCACTTTCCAGGAGCCATTTTGGTTTTGTCCAGCTTTTTGTGACTGTGAATATAAGCTGTTATGGAAATTTGTATATAGCCTTTTGTGTAGGCATATGTTTCAACCCACTTAATAAATAACCTGCAGTTTGTATGATATAGTTACTCTTAGCTTCATATGAAACTGCCAAGATATCTTTTTATGTAACTATACCAGTTTCTCACTAGTGATAAATAACAGTTCCGATGGCTCCCCCTGGGCAGCATTTAAAATCATAATTTTTGTAAATGTAGAGAACGATAAATATTCTCATTTTAATTTTGATTGCATTAACTATTTTAATGCTAAATTAAGTTTCATAAAAGATGCTGAATATAATTTATACATTTATTTGCTTTCTATGAAACACATATTTTTGATGCATTGTGATAAATAGTTTTGTATCAGCTTGACACAAGTAATCTAAGAAGATGGAACCTCAATTGAAAACGGCTCCATATGATTGGATTGTAGACAAATATGTAGGGCATTTTTTAACTAGTAATTGATAGGGAAGGCCCAACCCTTTGTGGGTGGTGCAACCCCACGGCTGGTGGTCCTGTGTTCTATAGGAAAACAGGCTGAGCAAGCCATGGGGAGGAAGCCAGTGAGCAGCTCAGGGTGATCTTTTCTACTTCCCACCATTTGCCTGAAATTTTCATGATTTCCTTGTTTTTAATTGCTGAGTCGTATTCCATTGTGTAAATGTACCACAATTCCTGTATTCATTCCTCCATTGAGGAACATCTGGGTTGTTTCCATGTTCTGGCTATTACAAATAAAGCTGCTACAAACATGATTGAGCAAATGTCCTCGTTGTGTACTTGAACATCTTTTGGATATATGCCTAGGAGTGGTATAGCTGGATCTTGAGGAAGCACTATTTCTAATTGTCTGAGAAAGTGCCAGATTGATTTCCAAAGTGGTTGTACAAGTTTACATTCTCACCAGCAATGGAGGAGGGTTCTCCCTTTCTCCACATCCTCTCCAGCATGTATTGTCACTTGAATTTTTGATCTTAGGTATTCTGATGGCTGTAAGGTGAAATCTCAGGGTCATTTTGATTTACATCTCTCTGATGACTAAGGACGTTGAGCACTTCTTTTTGTGTTTCTCTGCTATTCTATATTCCTCTACAGAGAATTCTCTATTTAGCTCTGTGCCCTATTTTTAATTGTATTACTTGATTTGTTGTTTTTTAACTTCTTGAGTTCTTAATATATTCTGGATATTAGCCCTCTGTCAGATATAGGGTTGGTGAAGATCCTTTCCCAGTCTGTAGGCTGTCATTTTGTTCTGACGGCAGTGTCCTTTGCTTTACAGAAACTTTTCCTTTTCATGAGGTCCCATTTATTGATTGTTGCTCTTAGAGCCTGTGCTATTGGTGTTCTGTTCAGAAAGTTGTCATCATACCAATGAATTCCAGGCTCTTCCCCACTTTTTCTTCTAACTGATTTAGTGTGTCGGGTTTTATGTTGATCCACTTGGAGTTTAGTTTTGTGCAGGGTGATAAATATGGATCTATTTGCAGTTTTCTACATGTAGACATCCAGTTATACCAGCACCATTTATTGAAGATGCTGTCTTTTTTCCATTGTATGGTTTTGGCTTCTTTGTCAAAAATCAAGTATCCATAGGTGTGTGGGTTTATTTCTGGATCTTCAATTCGATTCCATTGATCTACCATTCTGTTTCTATGCCAGTACCATGTGGTTTTTATTATTATTGCTCTGTAGTACAGCTTGAGATCAGGGATGGAGATACCTCCATATATTCGGTTGTTGTACAGGATAATTTTGGCAATTCTGGATTTTTTGTTTTTCCATATGAAGTTGAGGTATGATAATTTTTAAAACAAGTTGTATAAAAAATAATGTTGTCTAAATTCTTCTCGCTCTTCAAAGACAAAAGCCATCTGTCTCTGGATTTTTATTTTTATTTTTATTTTTTTAATTTTTTTTTTTGTGGCTGCCAATTCAAGGATTTGCTACAGGGATAGCTAATAGGTTTCCCATTGCTAGAGATGTCAAACCATCATTCTAATAAACAGGTGGAAACTCTCACATTGTTATCTAATGCTGCTAACTAGAACGATAACGATGACCTCCATTTAAGGATTTAATAAAATTGAAGATAATTTGTGTTTTTAGCAACTCTCAGTTCATATTTACATTTCTATGATTTAAAGTCAGTGGTAGAGATTTAAACATATCCATTCCAGCAAACTAGAATCCTTCCACCAAAGTGAAATTCAGTGAACATCTTATTATTTCAATGGTACAGTGGATCATTATCTTGAAGCTACACTAACATAATTACATTTTCTTAATTTGTTTTCTCTAACCATGAAGATTTTTAGCACCAAATTTCAGTGATGACTTTGACTTTTATATAATATAATAATAGTAGATTTGCATATGCTTTACATGTAAATTGTTACTCTCTTACTGTTTTTGCTATAATTAAAGGTGGCACTTCATTATAAAAATACCATTCCCTAAGTTTTATAGCATGACAGAAAATATTCCCTTAAGTCACAATAAGCTATCTAGCAATTTATATTTCTATACTGAAAGATGCATTGGTTTCTTATGTACATATGTGTGCTTTATCTAAACATAATCCTGATTAAGAAATTTAGAAAGATTATAATTTTGTTTGTTTTTATTCCATACCATCATGTATATGTTTATTCTACAAATTCTGACCATTAGCAGTTACTCTATTTTTGCTATGCGTATTTTAAGTCACATACATCAGAAGCAAGGTTGTCTATGCCAGAGCTTGCATGTTGAATCATATCTACCATTTTTGTGATTTGTGTGAGTTATATTTACTTTCACTAATTCACAATATACATTAAAATACAAACTATATCTTCTCTGTGTTTATTTTTAAGATTTTTAATTTTCTTTTTTTAATTATTATTATTATTATTATTTACAATTTATTCACTTTTTATCTCAGCTATAGCCCCCTCCCTCATTTCCATCTAGTCCCCCTCTCTGTTCCTCTTTCTTCCCTCTCCCCTTGTCCACTGATAGGGGAATTCCTTCTCCCCTATCTTCTGACCCTAGTCTATCAGGTCCCATCAGGAATGGCTGGATCCTCTTTCTCTGGCTAGGTCACCCCACTAAGGAAAAGTGATCAAAGAGCAGGCAACTGAGTTCATGTAAAAGACTGTCTCTTCTCCCCTTACTAGAGAACCCACATGAAGAATGAGCTGTCTATGGGCTACATCTGAGCAGGGGGTCTTGGTCCTCTCTAAGCATGGTCTTTGGTTGATGCATCAGTCTCTGTAGTCTCCTCTGGATCACAATTTTTTTTTTGGCTTTGTTGGTCTCCTTGTGGGGCTCCTGTCCCATCTGGAACCTTCTATATCCCCCTTCTTCAATAAGATTCCCTGAGCTCTGTCCAAAGTTTGGCTGTGAGTCTCTGCACCTGCTTCGATGCCCTTCTGGTTAGAGTCTTTTAGAGGACATCTGTGGTAGGCTCTTATCCTGTTCCCTCTCTTCTAAGGCTTCCAGTGTCTATACTGTTTTTCCTTCTTAATAAGAATTAAGCATCTCCGCTAGGGTCCTCCTTGTTGTTTAGCCTCTTTAGGTCTACAGATTTCAGTATGTTTATTCTATATTATATGGCTAATATCCACTTACAAGTAAGTATATGCCATGTGTGTCTTTTTCTTCTAGGTTACCTCATTCAGGATGATCTTTTCTAGTTCCATACAGTTGCCTGCAAATTTCTTGATTTCCTTGTGTTTAATATCTGTGTAGTATTCCACTGTGTAAATGTACACTCCTGAAGTCTCAGCAGGAGGCAGAGGCAGGAGGATCTCTGTGAGTTCGAGGCCAGCCAGGTCTAAAAAGTGAGTCTAGGACAGCCGAGGTAAAACAGAGAAAGCCTGTCTCAAAAAACAAAAACAAACAAACAAAAAACCCAAACAACAACAAAAGCAGAATAACAACAACAACAACAAAAATGGATCACAGAGAGTTTGATCCAATGTAAAGAAAATGACTACCATCAAGATACAGGACTGTTAAGCTTTAGAATCTAGGATAAAAAACATTTCAATAAAGATCTTTATGTTGTTCCACAGTTGGGGGAGGATAGAAGAACCTGAAAGGGACAAGAACATGACAACAGAGTCAACTAACCTTGACCCATGGGGGCTTACAGAGATGGAAGCATCAACCAAAGAACAAATATGGACTGGACCTATGTTCCCTACACATATGTAACCGATGGGATATTTAATCTTCATGTGTGTTCCCTAATAAATTTAATGGTTGCTGTCTCTGATATGGACTCTGTTGCCCGCTTTCTGTGGGGCTGTCTTTCTAATGGGGCTGTCGGTGGATGAGGATGTGCTCAGTTCTGATGTAACTTGATGTGCTAGGGTGGGTTAGTGGAGGGGGGTCTCTTTTTCTGAGGATAAGGGGAGGTAAGGTAGGAGTAAGAGGGTGAGAAGGAGAGGAGAGAGGAGGCTATGATAGGGATATAAAGTATATGTATAAATTAAAAGAAAATCTTTCTGCTGAGTCAAAATTTTAGTCAATGGGTAGCATGCATGAATAGGTCAAAGTATGAAGATTAAGAGCTAAACCATTTTTCATAATGAAGCTAAATTAATAACATTTATAACTAATAATATTGACAACAGCAATATAGGCATACATAGGGAATTTAGAGTGAATCTACAAGAATCATTCAAAATACTTGAATATAAGACACTGTATAGAACTATTTAATTCACTGAATCCATATGTATGTCTATCTGATTTAAGTGTGTGTGCAATTTTTTTTAAAAAGCAAGATGAGACTAAAGAGGTATCTCAGCGAGTGCTTGTTGTGCAAACATGCGACTTGTCTTCAAATCTTTAGCACTTGTGTAAAAAAATGAACATAAATCTGATGTTTAGAGACAGAAATATAGCTGCTGTTTGCTGCTGCACTAGAGTCAGGTTCAGACTGTCAAAAGAGAATAAGGTGGAAGATAATAGGGTAAGACATCTACTGGCCTACTGTGGTCTCTGGAAATAGATGCTGCACACACACTCACACACTCACACATCCCAAAGTGGCAACTTTACCAAACAGATTAAAATTATGAGGGAAGAGATGGAGGAGTTTGAAAGGAAAAGAAGGATGGGGAAAGAAAGAACACAGCAATGGAAGGTTATGCCCACTATTCAGGTAAATAATGCTCTATTTCTAGCAATTAATGGCCCCAAAAGAAAATCGTTCTATATTTTCTTGAGTTCTAGAAGCTATTTCATGTGTTTAATATGGAAAAATCAATTGAGCCATGTAATGGAAGTGATAAGTTTCAACCTCAAGGGATGTGCAATAAAATCCTGACATAAGACTTTGCAATCACCTCTTACTTGAAAGACTCCTTCTTTTACTTATTTGAATCCATGTATTCATTTTGTTGCTCAGGTTTGTGAGTAAAATTTCAATTACAGTGGCTCAAATATACTGAGATCTTTAATTTTTGCTTGTTTTGTGACTAACAACAATATAATTTACTTTCTAAATGCTATTATTTCCTTCCTCTTCCTTTTTAACTTTTTTGTCATTGTTGTGGCAGAGGACTGTTCTGTGTCATGCCAATGGAGGCAAGAAGAGGGAGTTGAATCCTAGAAATAGAGTTAGAGGTGGGTATGAGATAACATGTGAGTGCTAGGAGTAAACCAAGGTCTCTGGAAGAGTAACCAATACTCCTCAGAGCTGAGCCACTTACCCAGCACCTGATAAAACAGTTTAAATAGCCATGTATAAAAAAAAATATTCCAGAAAGTTTTGTAGGCCCTTTCCTAAGGGAAGAGTCACATCTATATTCAAGGACACCTTATTTATTCCTCATCATTCACCAGCTCTTTGTTGAAGGGGAGCATTAATGTTCAAAGTGTGAAATCAGCAGTGGTCAGACTACAGGAGCTACCAACTGGCAATGGTGAGGACGGTCTCATTCCATGCTCTGCGACACAGGCAGGAAGCATCTAGTTGAGATCTCATGAAAGTAAGCACAGACACACAGGATTGCAGTCTTCTTTAAGGTTTTACACAACAATACTATGCTTGAGTTTATGCCTCTGGGAGTGGAGAGGCCTGACAACAAGACCCAGGTCCAGCTTATTTCTTTTTATCCTATCTCCAACAAGGGTCCAGTGCAGACATGTGCAGGCATGTGTAGACCCTGTCTGGTGGCTAATATTCCTCATTTACATAATGTTATTTCTCCATCTTCACCTAAGGGCTTATCAGTGTCTTAGAATATCCCTTCCTGGCTGGGCAGAGTGAAGCTAGCAGAGGAAGGAACTGACACATATTAAAATAGTCTACCAAATATTCATGGAAAGGAAATTGGGTTGCATTTCTTTAAGTCTTTCTGACACTGCATTCTTACTAATTTGCAGGAGGGTAATGAATCTGCTTTAATCAACGGATCTCTTATTATATAGTCTTAAAGGGAGAAATCTGATCTAACCATATAGTTAGCCATCATACTTCTTCTTGCTCCAACATTTTCTGTTTTGCTGTGGTTCAGATGATTGTCACAGATCACTGAAGGATCCTTCATAAATTGAAAGTACTAGTTTGAGAAAGCTGAATTTGAGGATCCATGCTGTGTTTCCATGGAAACCACTTGCAGTTGCAAGAACAATTCTTAGTGCCAGATTCTGTTCAGGAAGCACAGAAGTGCACTTTCTAAAGGAAGACTAGGAAGAAGATACTAGAGGACATGCTCAGAGGAAGGCAGAGAGTGGATTTCTGAAAGTTTGCAGCTTCTTTCTAAAGTTCTGTACATTTTTATATATTCTAGACATAACATTCCTGCTTGATTTTGTTAGATGTCCAGGTATATTGGAAAAGCATTTTTCTTCTTTTTTAATTTTTATTTTTATATTAATTACAGTTTATTCATTTTATATCCCAGCTGTAGCCCCCTCCTGATCCCATTCTCCCTCCCTCATCTCCTCCTATGCCCCTCTCCAAGTCCACTGATAGGGGAGGTCTCCTCCCCTTCCATCTGACCCTAGCTTATCTGGTCTCATCTAAACTGGCTGCTTTGTCCTCCTCTGTGGCCTGGCAAGGCTGCTCCACCATACAGGGGAGGCGATCAAAGAGCTAGCCACATAGTTCCTGTCAGAGACAGTCCCTGTTCTCCTTACTAGGGACCACACTTGGATACTGAGCTTACATGGGCTACATCTGTGCAGGGATTCTAGGTTATATCCATGAATAGTCCTTGGTTGGAGTATCAGTCTCAGAAAAGACTCCTGGGCCCAGATATTTTGATTCTGTTGCTCTCCTTGTGGAGCTCCGGTCCTCTCCAGGTCCCACTATCTCCTCTTTCTTTCCTAAGATTCCCTGCACTCTGCCCAAAGTTTGTTTATGAGTCTCATTACAAGGGAAAAGCAATTTTTAAGAGTTACTACTTTTTATTTTTTAGAGATAATTCAACAAATCCATTTACAAGGAGCACAAGCTTATGCTTGCATTATGAATTATAACATTGTGATAGATTTAAATGGGCTCATTCATTTGACAACATGACAACATTCCCAGGATTAAATGAAGCACTCGCTGTTTACACTTTATGAGCAAACTTCAGGTATTTGAGAAGTATGTTAAAGACTCAGAGTAAATGCATAAGATTCTTCTGGAACATGTTAAATGCTAAAAGGCAATGGAAAACAAAAGAAAACCTTTGTGATCGTTTCCAAATCATCATGGGTAAGGTGGAAGGAAGTAGGAGTCATTGCTAGCTAAAACAATCCAAGTACTTTTAAAGGAGTTTTGAAAAATCGTTTCAATGTTTTTCACTATATGGTAAAGATTAAGGCTAACGAAGGATTACTGACTAGGTAATAAATCTTACAAATTTTTCTGACTAATTTTTTTTTATTGAATATCCTGGAGTACAAAAGAATCAATTGATGATTTGAGACAGAGACACAGAGAGATAGGAAGGGAAGGAGGGAGGGAGACAAGAATGGAAGGAGAGGGAGAGAGAGAAAGAGAGAGAGAATTCCAGGGCAAGGGATCCCAGAGATATATGATAAATTATTTTAAGGAAATCATGACATTTAGAAATAAGCAGAATAGAAAAAAAATCCCTGACATTCTAGCATTGGAGGTTTTATGCATGACAGACAAGTGCTCTAGCATCACATTCTTGTCTGGCTCTATTGTCTGGAATGGCCTTGAGCCCACTTGGTAGCCAAAGCGAGTTTTAAACTCATAATTTTTCTGCTTCAATTTTATGAATAATTAGAATTACAAGCCTGTGTCACCAGAATTAGCAAGTCTCCAATATTCTTTTATGTTCTTATTCTTACTAATTATTTAAAATTTACTCACTCTATATCCTGGTTGTAGTCCCCTCCCTCATCTCCTTCCATTCCCAAGCTCCCTCCCTCTTCTCTCCTATCCCTCACCCGTAGTTCACTGATAGAGGAAGTCCTCCTCCCCTCCTGTATGACCCTACCTATCAGGTCCCATCAGGACTGCCTGGATCCTCTTCCTCTGTGGGCTGGCTAGGTCTCCCTGCCAGGGAGAAGTGATCAAAGAGCAGGCAACCAAGTTCATGTTAGAGACTGCCCCTGCTCCCTTTACTAAGGAACCAACATGGACACTGAGCTGTCTATGGGCTACATCTGGGCAGAGGTCCTAGTTCCTCTCCGAGCATGGTCCTTGGTTGATGCATCAGTCTCTGAAGGCACCCATGGGCCCAGCTTTCTTGGCTTTGTTGGTCTCCCTGTGGAGCTCCTGTCCCCTTCAGGTTTTTCCATCTCCTCCTTCCATAAGACTCCCTGTGCTCTGCCCAAAGGTTTGCAGTGAGTCTCTGCATCTGCTTCAGTCCCCTCCTAGGTGGAGTCTTTTAGAGGACATCTGTGATAGGCTCCTGTCCTGTTCCCTCTCTCCTACCTCTTCCTGTATATCCTGTTTGCCCTTCTGAAAGAGAATTAAACATTATCCCTATGGTCCTTCTCAACACCTCATAAAACCTTCCTAAGATTGACCATATAGTCAGGCACAAAGCAAACCTCAACAGATACAAGAAGGTTGAAATAATGAACAACTCTCTATTCAAGGACAATTGGGTCAGGGAAAAAAAATAAAAAAAAAAGAAATTAAAGTCTTCCTAGAATTCAATGAAAATGAAGGCACAGCATACCCAATCTTATGGAACACAATGAAAGCAGTGATAAGAGGAAAGTTCATAGCACTAAGTGCCTTTAGAAAGAAATTTGAGACATCTCATACAAGCAATTTAATGGCACACCTAAAAGCACTAGAAAAAAAAAAAAAAAGAAGCAAACACACCCAAGATGTGTAGACTTCTGGAAATAATCAAACTCAGGGCTGAAATCAATACAAAGAAAACAATTTAAAGTATCAACAAAACCAAGAGCTGGTTCTTTGAGAAAATCGACAAGCTAGACAAACCCTTAGCCAAACAAACTAAAAGGCGGAGAGACACTATCCAAATCAACAAAACCAGAAATGAAAAGGAGGACACAACAACAGACACTGAGGAAATCCTAAGAATCATTAGGTCCTACTTTAAAAGCCTATACACAACAAAATTTGAATATCTAAATGAAATGGACAATTTTCTTCATATATTCCACTTACAAAAGTTGAATCAAGATCAGGTAAATAAATTAAATAGTTCTATATCCCTCAAGGAAATAGAAACAGTCATCAAAACCTCCCATCCAAAAAATCCCCAGGGCCAGAATTCTACCAGACTTTCAAAGAAGAGGTAATTCCCATACTCTTCAAACTGTTTCACAAAATAGGAACAGAAGAAACATTATCAAACTCATTCTATGAGTCCACAGTCACACTGATACCTAAACAGAATAAAGACCCAGCAAAGAAAGAGAATCTCAGACCAATCTCTCTTATGAACACTGACACAAAAATACTCAATAAAATACTTTCAACCTGAATCCCAGTACACAGCAAAGATTTCATCCATCATGACCAAGTAGTCATCATCCCAGGTATGCAGGGGTGGTTCAATATACAGAAATCCATCAATGTGATCCACCATTTTAACAAACTGAAAGACAAAAATCACATGATCATCTCCTTAGATGTTGAAAAAGCATTTGACAAAATCCAACACTTTATCTTTCATGTTAAAGTCTTGGAGAAATCAGGGATACAAGGCACATACCTAAACATATTAAAGGCAGTATACAGCAAGCCTTTAGCCAACATCAAACTAAATGGAGAGAAACTTAAATCAATCTCACTGAAATCAGGGACAAGGCAAGGCTGTCCCCTACATTCTTTTAGAGGAGGGAAAGACCAGACTCTCACATAGGCTTTTTCAAAGGACAGTTATCCCTAAATTGTTATATTTGAATGCTGAACTTAATTCATTATAACAATTTTTTCAGTCTGTGAACATTTTAATGAATTTAGTTTCTTTGTTGACATTCATGGCTTGCCTCTCTGCTCATGGTTTACCTACCCACACCACAGACTTCTCTACAGTATGATGCACAATAAGGAATTAAGACACCTAATAGAATATTAAACTGGGACTCCGAGTGAGATGACAAATGCTAACATCTTAACCCCAAAATATTGTCCTTCAGCAAATTTGAAGAATGATGTAATATAACTAAATACAGTGAATAAGAGCCATTACTTTGAGGAAAGAATTTTTTGGGCATATACTTACATGTAACAAGAAGCATAATCTACAGAGAAAAGCATTCTAAGAAGAAGTCATAAGGACAAAGAAAATATAAACCTGAGGAACACCTCTAAATTGAATATAAAGAGCATACAGATATATAGAAGCTGGGTGGATTGGTCAAGATAAAAACCAGGGCTAGATCCTGTAGGTTACCATACTTGCTGCAAATATATTATTCTTAGTGTTGCAGTAAGTCATTGAATGTCCTTAAAGACTTAAATATCACACTGTTACTTAAACATTTTAGAAAAAGATTATATAGATATCAAAAGTTGGGTGGATTTTAAGTGTCAAAACAGAATCCTGCTGAAGAGCTGAATTAACAGCCAGAGAAGAGATGTTGGCTACAGTCAAAATAATTCTAATTAACATAGTAAGAACGTTTCACGTTGTAAACAAAATTTGAATGTGGTATAAGGTTTTAAACAAAAGGATTGATGTGATATGTGAAATTGAGATGGATTTTAAATATTTTATGATGAGTAACTGACACTATACTGATCTACTCCTTTGGTAGGCAAATGTTTATAAGGTGGTGTCTTAGTTAGGGTTTCTATTTCTGTGAAGAGACTCCATGACCACAACCACTCTTACACAGGAAAATATTTAATTAGGAAGGCTTAAAGTTCAGCGGTTTAGTCCATTATTGTCAAGGGTAAAAAGTTTAGACAGTTATCCCCCTTTAATATTTGACTGGGACATGGTGCTTAGGATGTAGCTGAAAGTTCTACATGTTGATATGCAGTCTTCAGGAAGAGTCCATGAGACAATATCCTCACTTGAACAGCTGAGACCTCAAAGCCTACCTCCAGTGACAGACTTTCTCCAACAATGCCACATCTACCCCAACAAGGCTACATCTCACTATAGTACCAATGAGCCTCTGGGACCACTTTTTATTCAAACTACCACATTCTACTCCCTGCCCCCACGTAGCTATAACATGATGCAAAGTCATTTAGTCCAACTTCAAAAGTCCCTATAGTCTATAACAGTCTCAAACTTGTTTTAACATATAAAGTCCAAAGGTTTTTTTGAGATTCATACAAGCTCTTAAATGAAATCCCCTGTAAAATCAAAATCAAAAAGCAGATCACATACTTCCAATATATAATGACACAGGATATACATTACAATTCCCAAAGGGAGCCTTACAAAGCAAGACCGAAAACCAGCTGGGCAAACTCCAAACTCAGCATCTCTATGTCTGATGTTAAAATGTTCTTCAGATCTGCAACTCCTTTCATCTTTGTTGCAAGCAACACATTTCTTTCTCTTGGGCAGGTTCCACTCCCTGTTTGCAGCATTATTTGGCAGTCTTCATTGAAGAAGAAAGTTATAATAAGAGTAACAGCCCTAGGCAATAAGACTACAAAAAAAAATCTTCCAGTCAGACAGAGAAGGACAGTGAGACATATGGAATCATAGCAGTTAGGACATCATGCACAAGAACACAAACAAGTCATTCCAAATCCCAACATGGAGAGGGAAGGTGCACATAAAGTCCCACCCCTATCAGAGAAACTATTGGCAACTGATACCTGCTGGGAGAGGAAGAGTCCATTTTCTTTAAGAATGAAGCTGACACAAAGCAATGCAAACTATATCTCATGAGAATAAAAAGAAAAAGAAAGTGAGGGACAATTCAAAGTAGGGTAGGGAAGGAGATAGATATGGAAGGAGGAGCTTAGCATGATCAAAATTGTGTAAAATTCTCAAAGAACTTGGAAATATGTGTGTGTGTGTGTGTGGTGTGGTTATTTACAAAAATATTATGCCTTCTGAAATACTTGCTGTATAGAAGAGTAGACAGATGTAGCATAGTATTGGAGATCAAGGACAAGTTTTTCTTGTTGACCTTTGAGGGTCATGTTACACATGCTTTACACAGTTAAGAATTATCCCACAGGAAAACATGGAAGGTGATGAGTATTCATTTGAGTGACATTAATTTCAGGAACAAAGCCTTTGAGGAGGCATGAAAGAGAATCAAATCATAAATCTTAAATTAGCTTAAGCATACAGAAAGTTTAACAACAGAGAGAAGGTAGATAGTTAAGAAAAGCATTGATGTGAATTTGGAATACTTGGCATGTATCCCAAGGCCCTGGATCTCCAACATTTTGATATCTCCAAGGCAATCCTGGCTTCATCTTATCAGCTTCACATAATGTTCTCTCTAGGCCTCTATGCAGGGACACTCCTAATATGTGCCTAGCCTCACCGGCTTTCTTTAACAGCAGAGAAAGATTCCACAAACCCTCTCTTGAACCTTGGTTCTAAAGTCAAATACATGTGGATGAAACTGTCAAGTTCTGCTCCTTGCTTGAGCTGCAAAAAAGCCCCCCTTTCACTCTACCTAGCAGAGTATCAAAGCAGATGCTGAGACTCATAATCAAACCTTCAGTGGAGTGCAGGGAATCATATGATAAAAGGGGGAGTTAGTATGAGTGGGAGAGGACAGGAGCTCCACAAGAACAAAAATATATCAGGGCACGGGAGTCTTCTATGAGACTGTTTCTCCAGCCAAAGACCATATTGGTAGCTCAATATCCAAGTGGGTTTCCCTAGTAAGGGGAACAGGAACTATTTCTGACGTGAACTCAGTGACTGGCTCCTTTACCTCCCCCACCCCCCGAGAGAGGAACAGCCTTGCTAGGCCACAAAGGAGGACATTAGAGCCAGTCCTGAAGATACTTGATAAGCTAGGGTCAGATGGAAGGGGAGGAGGAACTCCCCCAGCAGTGGACTTGGAAAGGAACAGGGAGGAGATGAGGGAGGGAGGGTGGGATTGGGAGGGAATGAGGAAGGGAAGTATGGTTGGGATACAAAGTAAATAACCTGTGATTAATATTAAAATAAAAATTAATAAAAACACATAATGATTAAAAGAAAAAAAAGCCCCCCTTTCAATAGCATCTTCAGTTTTTTTTTTTTCAGTGTTTTCCTTCACTGCCTAGGCATGAAATGGAATACTTATTAATGGAACACTATAATAATTCACTTCAAAAAAAATAATAATTCACTTCTAGTGACTTCTGTTCTCTCAGTAAATTCAAGAAATCATAAAATTTTGAGAATTCAGATGTACATAAGTTTATATTACCGATAACCATATTATCACAAATTTTGATAAGTCCATGCTGGACTTATGATATTTTCTAGAATTCTGAAATCGGGATGTCTGTGAAAGTATACTCTCAAGACTTGACTCAGCAAACATTTACTTACCAACCCATGTGGCTGTGACAAGATTCTGGTCTTGGATAGAGATACACTAATGGCCAAACTCCTGCTGTCTGTTACCTGAAACTTAGTTGGAGTTCTTTGTTATGCAAGTCTTCAAAATGAGACTTTTTGATGCATTAAGGAAAGCAAAGGAATGGTTCTGTATATCTCATCTATAAGGAGACAGGCAGGAATTCATTATCTGGAGCTTAAGGTCAGCCTGGGATACAAAGTACAACTCTGTTTCAAAATAAACAAAAAGCAAACATCTCAAGGGTTAAATATTTTAACAAAAAAAATGATATAAAGTCCATTGTTATAATGACAAGCATTCACAATTTCAGTGTTATATTAGAAACAAATCATCCGAGTGGAGGTTCTAGGTTATATCCATACATGGTCCTTGGTTGAATGTCAGTCTCAGAAAAGACCCTGTGCCCAGATATATTTGGTCCTTGTGGAGCTCCTATCCTTTCCCCATCAGACTAACTCCCCTTCTTTCTTATGATTCCCTGTACTCTGCCAAAGGTTTGGTCATGAGTCTTTGCTTTGAAAACACTGCTACTTAGAGTCTTTCAGATGGGTTCAGTAGACTCCTGTCATACGTTCAATGCACATCCCATCTGTCTTTCTAAACGAGGATTGATCATCTTACCCCATGTCCACTCAATTGATTATCTTTTTTAGGTGTATAGATTTCATTATGTTTATCATATCTTATAGGTCTATATAAGTGAGTATATCCCATGTTTGTCTTTCTCCTTCTGGGATATTTCACTCAGAATGATCTTTTCTAGATCCCACCATTTGCCTGCAAATTTCATGATTTCCTCCTTTTTGATTGCTGAGTAGTATTCCATTGTATAAAAATACCACAATTTCTGTACCCATTCCACCATTGATGGACATCTGGGTTGTTTCCAGGTTCTGGCTATTACAAATAGAGCTGCTATAAACATGGTTGAGTAAGTGTCCTTTTTGTGTACTTGAACAAACTTTGGGTATATACCTAGCAGTGGTATAGCTGGGTCTGGAGGAAGCACTATTCCTATTTGTCTTAGAAAGCACCAGACCAATTGGTTTCACAAAGTGAGGGGAACAGGGACTATTTCTAACAGGAACTCAATGACTGTCTCTTTGGTCTCCCCACCCCTGAAGGGAGGAGCAGTCCTTTTAGGCCACAGAGGAGGGCTTTGCAGCCAGTCCTGAAGATACCTGATAAAACAGGATCAGATGAATGGGGAGGAGGTCCCCCCTATCAGTGGACTTGGAAAGGGGCACAGTGGAGATGAGGGAGGGAGGGAGGGACTGGGAAGGAATGAGGGATCGGGACACGGCTGGGATATAGAGTTAATAAAATGTAACTGATAATAAAAAATAAAAAATAAAAAAAGAAATAAACATTAATCTTTAAAAAAAAGAAACAAATCATCCATCTCCATCACATAAAGGTGAGTGACTACAGGAGAACTTGAATGCAGAGGTTCAGAGAGTTAGGGACATCAATACAGAGAAGAACAGAAGATCTAAAAAGTTTATATGGAGGCATGCAGCACCATGCCTATAATCTCATCATCATACAAGGTTAGAAAGAAAAATCTAGAGTTTGAGGACAGCTTGGCCTACTTAGCAAAAAATAAATAAATAAATGAATAAATAAATAAATTACAAGACAAAGCAAAAACAACAATAAATGAAGAGGAGTAGGTTGTTCAAGATAATTATAGAAAACTGAGCAAGGCTGCAGGAGATTAGATGTCACTTCAAGGGGACAAAGATAAGCAGGATTATAGGAGCTCTTCTCACCAGCATGGCGGCTTGTATCACAGAAGATAACATTAGCACTCAGGCTCAAGTATATGGATATCCTGACTCAGCCTAATGCTGCAACCTCAAATAAGTCACCTCAGAGGTTTTTATTTGTTTTGTTTTGTTTTGTTTTATCCCCTTTCTTTTTATTTTATTTATTATTTATTACAGTTTATTCACTTTTTATCCCAGCTGTAACCCCATCTCTAGCCTCCTCCCAGTCCCATCCTCCCTCCATCTTTTTAATAAACATTTATTATTATTAGTTATTATTAGTTATATTTTATTAATGCTGTATCCCAACTGTATCCTGCTGCCTCATTCCCTTCCAAACCCTCCCTCCCACCCTCATCTCCTCCCTGCCCCTTTCCAAGTTCACTGATTGGGGAGGACCTCCTCCCCTTTCATTTGATCCTGTTTTATCAGGTATCTTCAGGACTGGCTGCAAAGTCCTCCTCTGTAGCCAATACCACTAATTATTATTTATTGAAACTTAACAATACAAATAATAAAATAAATCTTAAAGATAACTCCTCAGTTTTGCAAGGAGAGTTCGAAGGCATAGTTGGCAGGTAGTCAAAACATAGTAATGGTTCATTCATCTTCCTACATGGTTAGCAATCAATCCAGATGTAACTGAAGTATATGTGGAGATGATGTACCTTAAAGCTCTTATCTCATTTATGTTTTGTAATTTGTGAAAAGGGGTAATGTATATGAACTCAAGTCAATTTCCAAAGCTCACAACTCAGGACAGATTAAAATATAGTTTAGTATTAAATTTAAGAATTAAATAAATATGTTGAAAAGACATGATATGCTACTTGAATTTCACTTGTTCAACTTGTAAAGCAAATTTAGTCTGGAGAAAGATTATTTAAACAATAGGCTGTTTTTTAAAAAAGAAAGGAAGGAACTTAAAAGAAAGGAATAAGGGAAAAGGATGAATGTGAAAGCAAAGTCTATAAATGAAGAAAAAGAAAAGTTTAGGAGGAAAATAACTAGAATTTCTAAAGAAAAAATTCAGAACCTGAAATAAAATGCATATTATCAAAGGTACATACTATATTTTTAGTGACCTGCCATTAACAAATGGTCACCTCTCATGCGGATAGTTGTATCATTAAGTTTCTCCAATTCAGGGTTAGAAAGATTCTAGTTTTAAACAGTAACTACCTGTCAGGTACAAGATGTTTGCAAATGGTAAACATAAATATGTTACTCTAGAATTCGTAGGAATTGGAATACAATAGGGAAGAAATATTTCAGCTCATATATGACTGGATTTGAGTTATACTAGCAAAAGTTTGTAGAAAAATGTATAAAGTGTTGCCGGACTTCATTAAAGATGATCAATGCTCTCTGCTATATTAATAATGTATGAACTCAGAATGCTGAACACAAAGGAACAGCTGTCAATTAATGAAATATGCCTTAATTAAAGAAAAACTTGGAAATTTAATTAATGATAAAGAGATGACAGAAGAACCTATGGCATTATAATCATGCTTACAGCAAATCAGATATTTGGATGAACTTAATGGCTTATTCTATAAGCAGAATAGTTACTACATTAAAGAATATGTAGCACGAAGAAATATATGTCATTGAAAATCAGGTAGACCACCTTTAGACCTCTTTTTTTTTTCCTGATCTTCCAGTCACCCAGTCTTATCCCGAGAACTGCAACAGAAAACCAGCTGTAGCCTTTCCACACCCCTGCTCACATCTCCGGTGTATCCCAGAAGCCATCATCCCCTAACTTTACAACCCGCATTTGGGCACTTTATCCCAGTCACCAATCCCAGCAGTTAGCCTGCTAACTACTCACTCCTACCAGGCCAACAAGCAGGCTGTAGGCAGACCTACACCTCTCCAGCTGCTCCCTCAGTCTCATCCCCAGCTCTGCAGCAGTAAGCCCATTACAATCTCCCTCCCCTTTTTCTTCCACATCCCCAGTGGATTGCAAAGACTTTCTCTCCAACCTTTCTTCTCCCAACTCATCTCTGAATTCCAACCTCCAAAACCTCCCTGTAAGCACACCACCTGAGCAGGCCAAGAAAACAGGAACACGGCCATCACACTCTCAGATAAACCAGAGAGGAAACCGAAACCAAGGAAAAAACACCCATGCAAAAAAGACAAAATCAGAAATCAGCATCTAGAACCATGATCATTCTGAAGCCAGGTGCTTAGATGCCAGCATAGCAATAACAGCCAAAGAAATATGTCTCCACAATAGCTGAGCTGTTCTACAACAGCAGGCTCTGGCTATTCCAAAATAACTAAAGCACAAGACAAGCACCTTAAAACTACCTGTTTGAAGCTGGCAGAGACATTTGTGGAGAAAAAATAAAAATCCCTTAAAAAGTTTCAGGAAAACACAAACAATTAGAAGTAAATGAATTCCTTAAAGAAAACACAAACTATTGAAGAAAATGAAAGAAAATATTCAAAACCTAATGTTGGAAATTTATACAATAAAATAAACAAATCAAATCTAAGAAAATTCTGGAAATGAAAAATTTAGGAATCCAAACAGAAACTACGGAGGAAATTTTCATCTACAGAATACATGAGCTTGAAGACAAAAATCACAGGCATTGAAGATATGATAGAAAAATGGATACATCACTCAAAGACAATGTTAAATCTAAAAATCCAGACACAAAACATCCACAAAATCTGAGACACCATTAAAAGAAAAAAAAATCTAATACTAATAGGAATACAGAAAGGAGAAGAATCCCAGATTCAAATCCCAAAAAATATTTTCAACAAAATTATAAATGAACATTTTTCTAAGCTAAAAAAGGAGATCTATGAAGATGAAGACTCATACAAAACACCAAATATACTGGAACAGAAAAGAAAGTCCCTGTTCCACATAATAATAAAAACACTAAACATATAAGAGAAAGAAGAAATATTAAAAGCTGCAAGGAAAAACACCAAGCAACATTTAAAGAAATACTTATTAGAGTTATAGCTGACTTTTCAATGGAGATGCTAAAAGTTGGAAGGGACTGGACAGATTTTCTACAGAGTCTAAAGGACCAGAGAAGTCAGGTCCTTTAGACCTGACTACTATACCCAACAAAACTTTCAATCACCATAAATGTAGAAAACAAAATTGTCCATGATAAAGCCAAACTCAAAAAATATATATCTATAAATATAGCCCCACAGAAGGTGCTACAAAGAAAACTACAACTGGAAGAGGATAAAACACCTACTTAAACAGAGGAAAGAAATAATCTCACACCAGCAAAGTCAAAAGAAGAAAAGCACACAAACACAGACCGCACACACACACAATCACCATGACCAACAACAAAATAGCAGGAATCAAGATTCATTGGACATGGACATCTATATCTCTCAACATCAGTGGACTTAATTGTTCAGTTAAAAAAAAAAGCACAGACTAACATAATAGATAATAAAAACAGGATCCACGCTCATGTAGCATTCAAGAAACACACTTCAATGTCAAGGATAGGTTTTAACTCAGGATAAAGGGTTAGAGAAAGAGATTCCAAGTGAATGAGGCTAAGAAGCAAGCTGGTGTAGTCATTTTAATATCCATCAAAATAAATTTCAATCTAAAACTAATCAAAAGAGAAAGGGAAGGATATTTCATACTCATCAAAGGAAAAATCCACCAAGGTGACATTTCAATTTTTAACATCTATAACCTAAACACAAGGGCACCCAAGTGTGTAAAAGAAACATGATTACAGCTTAAATTAAATCTTGACCACCACACTGATAGCGAGAGACTTCAGTACTCCACTCTCACCAACAGACAGGTCAGCCACATAAAAACTAAACAGAGAAATGCTAGAGCTAAAAGAAGTTATCAAACAAATAGACATAACATAGCATTTCACCTCCACGCCCCCCCCAAAAAATACCTTCTTCACTGCTCCTCATCAAACTTTCTCTAAAATTGATCACATAGTTGGACCCTAAACAAGTGTTAGCAGATACAATCAAATTGAAATGACTCCCTGAATTCTATCAGACCACCATGGAATAAAGCTAGATGTGAACAACAAGAGAAACAACAGAAAGCTTACCTAGTTATGGGAACTGAACAACTATCCTACTGAACAACAACAACAAAAAAAATTGTCAAGCAAGGGACAGCTTGGTGAGGCAGAGGCAGAGGCAGAGCAGAGGCAGAGGCAGAGGCAGAGGCAGAGGCAGAGGCAGAGGCAGAGGCAGAGGCAGAGGCAGAGGCAGAGGCAGAGGCAGAGGCAGAGGCAGAGGCAGAGGCAGAGGCAGAGGCAGAGGCAGAGGCAGAGGCAGAGGCAGAGGCAGAGGCAGAGGCAGAGGCAGAGGCAGGAGGATCTCTGTTTAGTACAAGGCCGTCCTGGTCTATAAAGGGAGTCCTGGACAGCCAAGGCTACACAGAGAAACCCTGTCTTAAAACAAAACAAAACAAAAGATAGAAAGAGAAAAGAAAAGAAAAAAGAAAGTTGGTCAAGTCAAAAATAAACAAAGACTTCCTGAAATTAAATTCAAATGAAGACACAGCATACCCAAACTAATGAGACACAATGAAAGCAGTGCTAAAAGGCAAGTTTATAGCACTATGCATCTACATAGAAAAAATTGTAGGAGAATAAATTTAAAATTTTTTTAATGGATATCTCATACAAGCATCTTAACAGCACACCTGAAAGCTCGAAAAGAAGCAGACACATACAAGAGGAGAATAGGAAGAAATAATCAACCTTAAGGCTGAAATCAATAAAATAGAAACAAAGAAAACAATGTAAAGAGTCAATGAAACAAAGAGTTGCTCTTTTGAGAAAATTAACTAGAAGGCAAACGGAGAATGTGTCTTAGTTTAGGTTTTATTGCTGTTAAGTTACTCATGACCAAGGCAACTTTTATAAAAGTGGGGCTGTGTGTAGAAGAATGCAAACGGATACATACTTGTCACTCTGCACAAACTTCAAGTCCAAATGTTTCAAAAACATCGACTTAAAACCAGATACAATGAACCTGATAAAAGAGAAAGGGACTGTCCTTGAAGTCATTTACAAAGAAGACTTCCTGAACAAAATATAATTAATAGACCCATTAAGATAGATCAACAATGCATAAATGAAAGCTCGTGAAACTTAATAGCTTCTGTAAGGCAAAAGAGCACAATCATTTGGACAAAGCAGCAGCCCACAGAATGAAAAGAGATTTTTTACTAATGCCACATCAAATAGAGGACTAATATCTAAAATATATAAAAAATTTAAGGAACTAAATGTCAAAAACCAAGTAATGCAATTGACAGCTCATTGCTAGTGAGGATGTGGAGCAAGAGGAACACTCCTCCATTGCTCTTTGGAGTGCAAACATGTATAGCCACTATAGAAATCAAAATGGCAGTCCTTCAGAAAGTTGGGAATTGATCTACTTCAAGAACCAGCTATACCATTCTTGGGTATATTCCCAAAGGATGTTTACTCCTACAACAAGAACACTTGCTCTTTCATTGAAGTTTCTTCATAACAACCAAAATTTGGAAATAACCTAAACATCACTCAGCAGAAGAATGGATAAAGAAAATGTGGTACATTTACAAAATGTATTTATTGCTTGTCTGTTAAAAATGACATCTTGGAAATTTGTAGGCAAATGGATAAAACTGCAAAAAATCATTCTGAGTGAGATAGCCCAGATTCAGAAATATAAATATTGTAAGTACTCACTTATAAGAGGACATTAGCAATTGAGTAAATGATAACCAAGCTAAAATCCATAGACCCAGAGATGTTAGATAAAGAGGAGGTCTCTAGGGGAAAATCATTGATTTCCCTAGGAGCTAAAAATGGAATAAATTTTTTAAACGGACTGCAGTCTGTTGGGGATAGGAGCATGGCAAGGGGAATCATATTTCAGGTGAGATGGGGTAGAAAGAGAGAGAGTACAAGAAGAACAGAGAGAGGCCTCTGAAAGGCTCTGCCCTGCAGACTATCAAAGTAGATGCTAAGACTTATGGCCAACTGTTGGGCAGAGTGCATGGAATTTCATGAAAGAAGTGGGAAACAGTAAGATCTGGAGAGGACAGGAACTCCACAAGGAGAGCAACAGAACCAGAGAATTTGAACACAGGGGTCTTTCCAGAGACTCATACTCCAACCAAGTACCATGCATGGAGATAACCTAGAACCCCTGCACAGATGTAGCCCATGGCAGTTCAGTGTTCAAGTGGGTTCCATAGTAATGGGAAGAGGGACTGCCTCTGACATAAACTGATTGGCCTGCTTTTTGATCACCTCCCCTTGAGAGGGGAGCAGCCTTACCAGGCCACAGAAGATCACAATGCAGCCACTTTTGATGAGATTTGATAGACTAAGATCAGAAGGAAGGAGAGGGGGATCTCCCCTATCAGTGGACTTGGGGAGGGGCATTCGTGAAGAAGGGGGAGGGAAAGTGGTATTAGGAGGGGAGGAGGGAGGGGTTTATGGGGAATACAAAGTGAATCAAGTGTAACTAATAAAAGTTAAAAAAAAAAAAAAGAAGAACAGGGAGAAACAGCTAGAACTGGGGGATATTTGGCAAGTGCTGGAGAAACAGTGCAGTGGAAACTTTCTAGAATGTATGCAGATGACCTTAAGAAGGACCTCTATTAATGGGGGATATATAGTCTCAACTTGCTACCTCTTGTGTCTAGATGAGGCTTTCAGTGATAGGACTGGTTTGCACTCAGTTGAGTTGTTTGCCATGGGGTCCCAATTCAGTTTCCAAAACAAATCAGGTTGTCACCAAGACAAAGGGTAATTGTCCACAAATCAGCAGTGGGCTCCTATTGCTGAGGACAACATGCATGTAACTCATTGACTATGGAGAAGCAGAACTGGTGCTTACATGGAACCTTCACTCTTATGGTCTAGGCTTTTTGGTGCAGGAAGGTACTCTATAAACTACCAAAAGAGAAATGTGACTACCAAGCCAACCACAAAATCTTTGACCTACAATCTGTCCTGCCTACAAAATAATCTATGACAATGGTGGTAAAGAACTTTTGGGAGTAGCCAATCAATATCTGATTTGACTTATGTTCCACTCCATAAGAAGGACCCTATACACGATATTTCTTAGGTAACCAAGAAGAGAGACTAGATGTCACGGAGACCTAGAGTAAAACTGAAGATTCCTGAAGATTTACTGAAGATACTGATTACTGGCATACATATATATATATATATATATATACACACACATATATATATATACATATGTATATATGTGTGTGTATATGGTATAATTGACATATATTATTATGTAATATGATATATTATACTGCTATATAAAAATCAATAAAATGGCTTTTGTTATACTCACAGATCAGTGCTTTATCCAGCCATAATCAGAGAGGCTTCCTCCAGCAGCAGATGGGAACAGATGCAAAAATGAATGTCCAGACATTACCTAAAGAGAGCAAGTCTAAACAGGAAGTCTCCATCAAATTCCTCCCCTCAGAGTCCCTCAGGGAATGCAGAGGAAAATAAAGAGGAAAGATTGTAAGAGTCAGAGGGATAGAGAACAACCAAGGAAACAAGACTCTATGAATCAACTAATCAAAATGCATATGAGTGCACAGAGGCTGAAGCACCAAGTTCAGGGAATAGATGAGTCTGCACCACACAAAGGACCTGGTGCAGTCTCTCTCTCTCTCTCTCTCTCTCTCTATATATATATATTAGCTTAGTATTTATATGCAGCTCCTGACTAAGAAATGAGTGGGTCTCTGAATCTTGTGCCTTCTCTTGGGATTCCTTTTCTCCTGTTGGGTTGCAGTGTCAAAGACAGTTTTTGCTTCACCTTATATTTTATTTTGTCACATTTGGTTGTTCTCTTAGAATCTATTCTTTTCAAATGAGAAACAGAAAGAGGGATCCGGAAGGGATAAGAGGTAGGGAAAAACTGGAAAGAATAGAAATAGGAAAAAGTATAATAAGGATATACTTTAGGAGAAAAGAATCTATTTTTAATAAAAGGAAAATATGAAAAAAGAAAAAACAATCTGTATCACCTGAAATTAAGTTCTACTACATTTTGAAGGCAAGTAAAAATGCTTTAGAGTTCTCTCAAAGCTGTCAGCTTTTACAAGAGCCCTCATACTTCAACATTTGCCCATTTATATAATTTTCTTAATTACTTAAAACCAAACTACTAAGAAAGCATCATTCAAAATATTTCTCCATTATGCTTTCCTTGTTTAAGATGGAATTATGGGCAATGAAAGAAAAAGTACTGATTCAGGACCTGAAAGACCTCAGCACAAAGGAGATTTATCTGTCCCATAGGGACAGAAGACAGTGAATAAGAGACAAAGACAGGAGATTCAGGATGAGTGAGAAGGGGAAAGGAACAAGGGAAAGGGAAGAGGGCTATTTGTTCCAGGGGACAAAGGACTGCCTCTGGATAGAGAAGAGACAGACGTGACACATAGGAAAATAGTAGTTTATACAGATAGAGGGGGAAACCCAGTGTTAGGATAAGATGTTTAATTTTTTGTCACCTCCCCCTGAGGGGGCTGCAGTCAGCCTTACCAGGCCACAGAGGAAGACAGTGCAGTCAGTCCTAATTAGACCTGATAGGCTAGGATCAGATGGAAGGGAAGATGACCTCCCCTATCAGTGGACTGAGGGAGGGGCAGGGGAGAAGAAGAGGGAGGGAGGATAAGAGTGCGAGAGGATGAGGGAGGAGATACAGCTGGTATACAAAGTGAATAAACTGTAATAAATTAAAAATAAATTTTAAAAAGAACATTAAAAAGTAAACATCTTTTTATGATCAAAATATTTTTATTACAATTTATTCACTCTGTATCTCAGATGTAACCTCCTCCATCATCCCCTCCCAATCCTGCCCTCCCTCCCTCTTTTCCTCCCATGCCCCTCCCCCAGTCCAATGATAGGGGAGGTTCTCATCCCTTCCGTCTGATCCTAGCCTATCACGTCTCATCAGGACTGGCTGCATTGTCTTCTTCTGTGGCCTGGTAAGGCTGCCCCACCCTTCAGGAGTTGGTGATCAAAGAGCCAGCCACTGAGTTAATGTCCAGACAGCCCCTGTTCCCCCTGTTCCCCTTACTAGGTACCCATTTGGAGGCTGAGCTGCCATGAGCTACATCTGTGCAGGGGTTCTAGGTTATCTCCATGCATGGTCCTTGTTTGGAGTATCAGTCTCAGAAAAGACCCTTGTACCCAGATTGTTTTGGTTCTGTTGCTCTCCTTGTGGAACTCCTGTCCCCTCCAGGTCTTTCTATCTCCCCTTCTTTCATAAGATTCCCTGCACTCTGCCCAAAGTTTGGCTATGAATTGGACATTTTAATTAGATGAACCAAAGGGGCTTTTGATTGCTGGACTTGAATATTTTGATAGCTGGACCTTAGAGGAAGAAGTGGCCACATAAGGGAATAAACCTTGGTGGTTAACTTTAGAAATGCAGAGTTCCTGGCGTCTCAGAGGGTCCACATCCCCCGAGACGATGCGCCCTTCCAGTGCCCAGCTGGCCGAGGGGAAGCCAGGGCTGGGGGTGCTCCCTTCTGCACCCCGAAGAAGCCCTGCTTTGGCAGCAGCAAGGCGGAAGTGGGTGGGGGGAAACATCAGCAAATAAGGAACTTAGTTCTTTCCCGCTCCCACATCTGTTTTGACAATCAGATCTCTCGTGTTTTGGAAAAAAATCCAAAATTAAGGCTCACAGTTTTATTAAGAGAAGAAGAAAAAAAATAGCCACCCGATACCAGCAACAATGAAAAACTTTAGAAATTCAATCTGTCTTTAGCAAGGCAGAGGGAATTGGAGACAAGGGCAAGTCTGCCAGAGCCATGCTCACCATGCTCAAGCTGTCTGGAGTCCCTTCAGACAGTTTCTCCGTTCTGACTTTTGTATTTCAGAAACACCAGAAGAAATACTTAATTTCCATAGGTACTTGTACATGCTTATACACATGCAGCAGTGACTGCTCCATTCAGCACTTAGAAGCCTTCAGAGTGTAGAGGGCTGGTAAATTAGATATTTCCTTCTATTCTAAACTATGTCATACTTCTGTTTTATTCTTTAATCTTCAGAATATTTTTCATTTTAATTAGACCCGAGTGAGAAGGCTTCAGGTCTAAATTACATCCATTTGTAAGAAATCTCACTCTACAATAAAAATCTGCATTCTAGTGTAATGAGATCTTAGAATACAATGGAAAGCAGTTCACAATTTAGAAATCAGAGAATGAGTTTCTCTGGAAAAAAGCATAAAGTTGTCAAGGTTGGAATTCTCAAGGGTTGACTTGGCCTGGATCTTGACTGCTTTCTCTCTAGTAGGACACTGGAAGCAATATTATAACCTATTGAGACATTGCCTAGCACTGAGAAGATTTCCTTAAGCCTGTCAGGTTCCTTTGCATGTTCATGTGTCTTCACAGAGACTTCAAAGCATGGATTCCTCTATGGTTCTTGCTACTTTAGACAGTATTGACACATCTCATAACCTTCCTTGTCTATTTTAATAATTATAACACTATACTCAGTTTCATTAATTGTAACTTTTGCATTCCAGGACACAAAACAACTCTTTTTTCCATTTATTTTATTTTGTTTATATTAATTACAGTTTATTCACTTTGTATCCCAGCTGTAGCCCTCCTAATCCCACCCTCTTTCCCTCTTCATCTCCTATGCCCCTCCCCCAGTCCAATGATAGGGTAGTCCTCCTCCCCTTCCATCTAACCTTAGTCTATCAGGTCTCATCAGTACTGGCTTCTTTGTCTTCTTCTGTGGCCTGGTAAGGCTGCTCCCCCCTCAGGTGGAGGTGATCAAAGAGCCAGCCCATGAGTTCATGTCAGAGATGGTCCCTGTTCCTATTATTGGGGAACCCTCTTGGATATTGAGCTGCCATGGGCTACTTCTGTGCAGGGGTTCTAAGTTATCTCCATGCATGGTCCTTGTTTGGAGTATCAGTCTCAGAAAATAGCTCTGTACCCAGATTTTTTGGTTCTGTTGCTCTCCTTGTGGAGCTCCTGTTCCCTCCAGGTCTTTCTATCTCCTCCTTTCATAAGATTCCCTACACTCTGCAAAAAGTTTGGCTATGAATCTCAGCATATGACAAAACAACTCTTAATTTCATTAAAAGAAAAGTTTTATGGTTAAATAAAAATTCCCAAAGATATACATATTCAGAGCAGAATTTGAGGGTTCAGAACATGCTAGCAAATCTTCAACTCTTTCTTACCCTCATGTTTTTCTCTCTCTCTCTCTCTCTCTCTCTCTCTCTCTCTCTCTCTCTCTGTATCTTGGTTTCCATGTCAGCCAAAAGTGTTTGTGAAATGCTTCAAGTGACACTTTATTTTCAGGCTGAACCATGATTCCATCCTACAGTAAAGGGAGGGAAGAAATTTACCAGACAGTTATAGTTATACACGAAACCCAAGGATTTAACAAAACTAACCATCTCACTGAATTGAGAGCTGTGGATGCTCAAAAGTTAAAAGAGACGTGAGAGAGAGAGAGAGAGAGAGAGAGAGAGAGAGAGAGAGAGAGAGAGAGAGAGACAGAAAGAGAGACAGAAAGAGATAGGAAACATTTGGTAAACTACACCAAAAGATAACTTCCAAAGAAAATGCAGTAATTTAAACTTAAAACTCTGAAAATAAACACACTGTGCTCATTTTAGTTGGTAAATGAAAGTAAAGGCACCATGTTGTTTTGGGAAGGATTATGGAAAGAGTTTGAAACTTGCTAGAAAAGCTGCCGAATTGCCAGAGCTTAATGAGATATTGTAGGAACTTAGAAGATAATACTGATAGCAACAGAGATGGATACCTGGCTTGTGGTGTTTCAGGGGGAGGTTTGTGAGTTCTGTAAAGATACTATTGGGACAATTTAATACTCTGAATAATCTGTTGTGTTTTTTTTTTTTTTTTCTGGTCAGCTGGAGTTGAATAATCAGATGTGAGTAAGAGGAGAACAGGGTTGTTAAGGCAATTTTTCTGGCAAGCGTTTTCTCAAGATCAGGACACGTCTTTGTTCCACAGGTGTCTAAAGCTGGAAGCCCAAGTTGGTAATGTGTAAGAGTGTCCCAGATGGTACTTATTTTGAAGAAATGAAGGGGTCATGAAAACCAGCTGAGGTGTGAAAGTCCATGAGAGCCCACTGGTAAAGGGAAAGCCTCAGTTGTAACAGGAATCCCAGAATGAAGAGATAATGGAGAGAAATTAAGGACTGACACCATGTGTCAGGATTGGAGTCCATGAAGAAATCCTAGGAGAGGAATTGGTAAAGCTGCCAACCAGTTGCTGTAGTGACTTCAGCATTTTGGAGATGCCAGCACCATAGGATGACCAACAAGTACAGAAGCTGCTCTGGAGGTGAACTAGCCTGAGCCTAGGGAATAAGCTATGTGTGCTGTGAATGGCAGAGCCAGAGAAGTGAGATGCCCAAGTCCTTTCATGAGTGAATCCCAGAAACAGGACCCTAAGTTATTTATATTGTTGGACAAATTGATTGTTACTGTGCCCTAGTTATTCCCTCTTGAAATAAAGTATTTAATTTATTTGATTTTACAGGAGCCCTTTAAAGTTGAAAGACTTTAAATTTCAAAAAAAAGATTGAAATTTTACAGTAATTTTGCAATTTTAGAGATAATTTGTATATTTTAGAGATATCAGATATTTTAGACTTTTAACTTTTAAAGAGATTTTCAGTATTTTCAAAAGTCTGAACTTTGTTGGAGAGATGACTCAGAGGTTAAAAGCACTGGCTGCTCTTCTAGAGGTCCTGAGTTCAGTTCCCAGCAACCATCTATAATGAGATCTGGTGCCCTCTTCTAGCACACAGGTATACATGCAGACATGCAGAACATTGTATACCTAATAAATAGCCTCATTCAGAAGGGCAAACAATATAGACATCCAAAGTGGGAGAAGACAGGGAACAGGGCAGGAACCTACTATAGAGCGCTCCTAAAAGAATCTACCATGCAAGGTATCAAAGCAAATGCTGAGACTCATAGCCAAACTTTGGGCAGAGTACAGGGAATCTTATGGAAGAAAGGAGAGATAGACCTGGGGGAGAGAGGAGCTCCACAATGAGAACAACAGAGCCAAAAACTCTGTTGGAGCGGAGACTGATGCTCCAGCCAAGGACCATACATGAAGAGAACCTAGACCCCATGCTCAGTTGTAGCCAATAAGTAAATCTTAAAAAAAGACTGAACTTTAAATGTATTTGATTTTTTTTATCTTTAGGATTTATTTTCTGTTGGTCTCTGAATTGTAGTATGCTTAGCTTATCCTATACTATATAGTTAATATTTGCTTATAAGTGAGTACATCCTGGGAAGACTCAAGGGAGGATACTGAAATCTCATGGAGAAGTGGAAATAAGTAGACAGTGAATGTAGTTGAAGAGAGGAAACAAGGTAGGAGAGGAAGAACAGACAGAAATTGGCGTGGTGACCAGACCTGTGGAGAGCAGGGTCAGGAGGACAGAGGGCCTTGAGAGAGAAGAGAAACTGTAGGTAGGAGCATCTCTTTGACAAGCTGGAGACCTAAGACAGGGTAGGCTTCTGGGAAGATATGGGGGTGGCTCTAGCTGAGACTCCTAGTAGCAGGGGTCATGGAGACTGAAGAGGTTACCTTCTACATAGACAGGACTACTAGTCGAGGGAGGGTAACATCAACCCACCCAAAAAAGACTTTTACCCAAATTTAGTCAGCCTACAGATGTGCAAGGATATAGATAGTGCAGAGATTGAGGGAATGACCAACCAATGCCTGGCTCAACATGAGACCCACTGCTTAGGAAAGAGCCAACCCCTGACACTATTAATGATACTCTGCTTTGCTTGCAGATGGGAGCCCAGCACAGCTGTCCTCTGAGAGGCTTCACCCAGCAAAGGCTCCAACCTAAAAATAGATGCTGAGACTCATAGCCAAACATTGAGCCAAGGGTAGGGAGTCTTGTGGAAAGTAGGGGGAAGGATAGAAAGACCTGGAGGTGACGGGAGCTCCACAAGAAGACCAACAGAGCCAACTAACCAGATCCCAAAGGGGCTTGCTAAGACTGAAGCACCAACCAAGGACCATGCTTAGACTGGACCAAGGCACCTTACACAGATGTAGCCAATGGGCAGCTCAGGCTTCATGTGGGTTCCCTAGTAAGGGGAGCCGGAGCTGTCTCCGACATAGACTCTGTTGCCTGTTTTTATTTTTATTTTTTATGACACCTCCCTGGCCTCGCCAGGGCACAGGGAAGAGGGCATGCTCAGCCCCAACAGGACTTGATGAGCTGTGGTGGGTGGGGAGGGAAGGGTTTTTCTTTTCTGAGGAATAGGGGAGGGAGGAGGGGGGAAGAAGGGAAGTGGCATGGAGAGGAGAGGAGAGGAGGGAGCAGTCTATGATTGGCATGCAAAGTGAATAAATAAATTATTTTTTAAAAGAAAACATAGAAAAATATAAGACTTATAAAAGAGATATAAAAGTGATATATAATTTATATTGTGATATAAACATCTCACATTGGAAACAACTGAGAAAGAAAAGTTTATAATTGAATAGTGATGTGTTTGTGTCAAGTTCACAAGACATCAATTGTGTCATTTTATCTTGTTACAAGCTACAGCCATGTGAGAAGAGAGAACCTCTATTGAGAAAACACTCTTACCAGAAAGTCTAGTAGACAAGTCCTCAGGCCATTTTCTTAACTAATGATTAATGTGGATGGGCCCAGTCCTCTAGGAGTGGTGATACCCTTGGGAAGGCAGTACAAGATAGTATAACGAAGCAGGGGTAGCAAGCCACAGGGTGCGAGCTTGTTAGCAGCACTCTTCCCCTTCATGGCCTGAGATTCCTATCTCGAGTTCCTGCCCTGACTTCCTTGTATGACAGAAATTTATAGTAAATTAAAATAAACCCTCTTCCTCACGTTGCCTTGGTAAATGTTGTTTTATCACAGCAATAGAAATATTAATGAAGGCAAATCCATTGGCCAAAAAAAGGCCCTAGGATATTGAGAAAGGACCTGGGGAAAGTGAAGATTTAACATGATAGATAAATTAAGATTAATAAACCAATATTAATCACTAAGATTTTACTCAGATGCCAGAATGTTTTCTTTATTGTCTTTTTCTTGTTTTTAATCAATGCTGAGGAACAATATTACATTTGCTTACCCCGTGTCCTAAGTCATGAAACTGATGATAGCTTAAAGCTAGTCAATGACCATCTCTTAATCTTTCTCATGTGAGCCGGACACTTTTTTTTTCTTTGCATTTCTTATTAGATAGCTTCTGTAACACTTACCACTTTGAACTTTGTTTTATTTTTAGTAAAACCAGACTGAAGTTTTCATTTGCTTTTGTTTTATTTGTGTTTTGGGGAAAGAATGTTACAGCATTTGGGGAAAGAATGTTACTCTTAAAAAAATAACTTGGTTAGGCTGTCTGAAGTTGGGAGAAAACAAATCTTGTTTGCCGATAAGAACTAGTCACCAGAGAAATTAATGATGGAGTGAGAGAGGACAAAATACTTTTGAGAAGACATTAAGAAATAGGATTTAGAACCCAGGGGGAGATCTTGCATTTGGATGAGAATAGATTGTTCTTTCAGAGAGGAGGAAGGCTGGCAGAGTGCATGAATACAGAGAATAGAAGAAAGCATATGAAATATGTTTGAGTGCTTTTTCTTTGTCTGTTGTTATGTATAAATGACAATTTATTACAGCTTAAGCAGCTTTAAGCAATGTATGTTCGACTTTTTAGAGTTTCCATGTATTCAGGGATGGCTCACCTGAATCTTCTGCTGAGGATCTTATATGCCAGTACTTCTGGTGTCAGCAAGTACTAAAGATTTCTGAAAAGTGCATAGTTTCCATATGAATTCTACCCACAACATGATATATTGAAAGCATTAATTCCCAATGCAGCAATGTTCACTGGAAAGGGATTGTATCATGTGGGAAAGGGTCTGACTTCATCAACAAATTCACCCATAAGTGTATTTATAACAATGAAATTGTTAAAGTGTGGCAGAGATTAGTAGGTTAAGCCTGGATGAAAGGAGTAGGTCTCTGAATGAATATGCTATAAGAGTCTGTTTTGTTTTCTAGCCCCTTTCTGCTTCCTGGTGGTCATATGATCAGTTCTGCAGTACCACATCTTTCAGTCATGATGTCCTACCTTACAAGTAGTGGGGCACATAACTGTCAAACAATGAACTGAATTAAAATGTTTTCCAGTTTCTGAATTGTTTTTCTCAGGTATTTTTCAGCTCACTGTGACTGATGCAGTCCTCTTCCAAGCCTGCACTATTACTGATAGAACCTTTTCCCTTAAAACTGCAGTAATATGGTAGCTCACTCCTTCAAAGCAAGTTAGAGAGAGAGGCAGATAGACAGACAGACAGACAGACAGATTTTAAATCTTTAACCCCTACAATTTTTTAACATGGTTCACCTCCCAGGATTATGCGCCCTTTGCTAGGAGACAACTTCCTGAACAGAACACCAACAGCACAGGCTCTAAGAGCAACAATCAATAAATGGGACCTTGTGAAACTGAAAAGCTTCTGTAAAGCAAAGGATACCGTCATCAAAACAAAACGACTGCCTACAGATTGGGAAAGAATCTTCACTAACCCTTTATCTGACAGAGGACTAATATCCAGTATATACAAAGAACTAAAGAAGCTGAAAAGCAGCAAACCAAGTAATCCAATTAAAAAATGGGGAACAGAGCTAAACAAAGAATTCTCGACAGAGGAATATCAAATTAGAGAAACACTTAAAGAAATGCTCAACCTCATTAGCCATCAGGGAAATGCAAATCAAAACGACCCTGAGATATCACCTTACACCCATCAGAATGGCCAAGATGAAAAACTCAAGTGACAACACATGCTGGAGAGGTTGTGGAGAAAGGGGAACCCTCCTCCACTGCTGGTGGAAATGTAAACTGGTACAACCACTCTGGAAAGCTATCTGGCACTTTCTAAGACAATTAGGAATAGTGCTTCCTCAAGACCCAGCTATACCACTGCTAGGTATATACTCAAAGTTTGCTCAAGTACACAAAAGGGACACTTGCTCAACCATGTTTATAGCAGCTTTATTTGTAATAGCCAGAACCTGGAAACAACCCGGATGTCCATCAACGGAAGAATGGGTACAGAAATTGTGGTATTTTTATACAATGGAATACTACCCAGCAATCAAAAAGGAGGAAATCATGAAATTTGCAGGCAAATGGTGGGATCTAGAAAAGATCATTCTGAGTGAAATATCCCAGAAGGAGAAAGACAAACACAGTATATACTCACTTATATAGACCTATAAGATATGATAAACATAATGAAATCTATACACCTAAAAAAGATAATCAAGAGAGCAGACATGGGGTAAGATGATCAATCCTCATTTAGAAAGACAGATGGGATGTGCATTGAACGTATGACAGGAGTCTACTGAACCCATCTGAAAGACTCTGACTAGCAGTGTTTTCAAAGCAAAGACTCATGACCAAACCTTTGGCAGAGTACAGGGAATCATAAGAAAGAAGGGGAGTTAGTCTGATGGGGAAAGGATAGGAGCTCCACAAGGACCAAATATATCTGGGCACAGGGTCTTTTCTGAGACTGACATTCAACCAAGGACCATGTATGGATATAACCTAGAACCTCTGCTCAGATGTAGCCTGTGGTAGCTCAGTAACCAATTGGTTTCCCAAAATGAGGGGAACAAGGACTATTTCTAACAGGAACTCAATGACTGGCTCTTTGGCTTCCCCACCCCCCAAAGGAGGAGCAGTCCTGTTAGGCCACAGAGGAGGGCTTTGCAGCCAGTTCTGAAGATACCTGATAAAACAGGATCAGATGAATGGGGAGGAGGTCCCCCCCCCATCAGTGGACTTGGAAAGGGGCACGGTGGAGATGAGGGAGGGAGGGAGGGACCGGGAGGGAATGAGGGATTGGGACACGGTTGGGATAAAGAGTTAATAAAATGTAACTGATAAGAAAAATAAAATTCAAAAAAAAAACTATACTGAAAAAAAAGATTTTAAAAGACATACTAAAAAGAAAAAAAAAATCAGCTTTACTTTCTGTTAAAAAGAAATTATTCATCTTGTGCTAGGATTGTACAAAGTCCTGGCTTAGAGTGTGTCATCTCCAGTTCCTTCACCATTCTCAACTAAATAAGCAGTTGTATGAGAATGGTGGTGGACAAGTAGTTCAGGGTTCAGCCAATGGTGAAGGGGTCAAGATATTTAAGAAAGAATACAGACTTTGACATTAAATAAATAAGCTTTTAAAATTATTGCGGTATTCTGAATGGTATTTATGGAATCTGTCATCAGCAACAAGAAATTTTTTTTCTCTACTATTTAAAATATTGTGATTAATGGAGAAGTGAAGCTAATATTCCACAAAAGGTTGCCTGAGATGCAGTGTGTTTTTACTTTTAAAAGTTTCTAGTTGGATGGAGAGATGGCTCAGTATTTAAGAGCACTGGCAACTCTTTCAAAGAACCCAGGTCCCATTCCTAGCACCAACATGGCAACTAACAACTATCTATAACTTCGATTCTAGAGGCTCTGGCTCCCTTTTCTGGACTCCTCAAGCACACATGACAGACAGACCTATATGCAGGAAAAACACCTATGCAAATCAAATAAACATAATAGTCTTTTAAAAAAAGGTCTCAGGCACATATTATTTTAATAGCCTTGCTAAAGTTAGCAAAAGTGTGCATAGAGAGGGCATAGAAACTCTGTAAAAATAACTTAAATGGGCCAGTTCCAAAATTTATACTACTTTTATCCTAAAATCTATCAAGCTTTCAAAGAAGAACACCAGTAATTCTCAAAATAGTATACAAACAAAGAAAAGGGAAAAAATCTTGGCATGGAGCCTTCACCCCTACATTCTAGTCTTGTTGGCCTGAGAAGGTAATCTGCAGGCTATTTAAAAGAAACCTAGACACCAACCAGCCACAAAACCCTCAACCTAACATCTGTCCTGCCTTTCCAAAATGTGCTAGGGCAATGGTAATACAGAACTTGTGGAAGTGGCCAACCAATGTTTGGTTTAACTTGAAGTCCATGCCTGGTGAGGGAGCCCAACATTATCCGGATGACCTGAAACCAGAGCCTACATAGCCCGGAGAGTTGGGGAACCAAACATGACTGGTAAAACCCAAAAAAACAAACAAACAACCTCCACTAAAAACACAAAGAGAAACAAACATGCATAAATCAATAAATAATATTCACTCTATAAATAGACCAATAGACAGAAACTATAGGATAAGCTCATCAGATGCAGAAAGGGCATCTGAAAAATCCAACACCACTGTATGGTGGTAACTCATCTTTAACTCAGGCAGGTGGGAAGCAGAGGCAGGTGGGAGTTGGGTCTGCTGTGTCTGTATAAGCTCCAGGCTGCTGCATACAATCTCACAGACCCTACTGGGCAATGCCAGCATGTCCACCTGAGCCCTCTCTCTCACCTGTCACCACCATCATGTCCAGTTCTGCCTCTCTCCATAGTGCACCCATTTTTCCAATCTCTCCATTACATATTTGTTCATCATAGTGGCACTGGCACTGCCAGCCTGCCCAGGCCATACCTTGACATTTTAAAGGTCATGTAAAATAAAAACATTTAGTGTATAACCTTTTTCATTTTGTGAACACCTATGATTCATTCACATTATGTGTCTTACTGGCTTGACACTGGTTTGTTCAGGTCTTACATATCAGAGTTTGAGCCTGAACATTTTGCATAGTTGAGAATAACCTGAATTTCTGATCATCTTACCTACCTCCCAATTAGCAAGCATGTGCCACCATGCTTATCTTGGCTTATTTTTGTCACTATGCAGTTTTCCAGTGTATCAGAAGTTATTCATCTTTCAATCCATGAAAGGATATGTGCTTTGTTCTCCCTTTAAAATGGTAATAGCAACATTTATTGAACAATACCATGTGCTGGGAGCTTTTAGAGCTTCTATTTTTGTTTTATCACTCAATACATAAAATATTCCTTTATCTATCACTAGATTTTAGGACAGAAATAAATGTTACCCCCATTCCACTTTCTGTCCTGCTAGATTTTAAGACAGTTTATAGAAATGAATGTGCCCTCCCCATCCTATTTTCTGCCTTCATACTGTTGTCACCCCATCCCACCTTTTATATCATTTAGTAACAAGCATTAAATAACAGCCTCAGAAGGCATCCAATTTATTCTCCTCACATTAAAATTTAGAAAAGCATCAAGTCCTGAATCCACATTGTGGCTTCCTGACAAATCCTGACAAATGTAGAGCTCCAGCTAACATTAATATTCACCAATTGTAAATTGTTTGTAGCAAAAAGTTTTAAGCAGAACACCTAACTTCATTTTCCTTTGTGAAACAAATACATACATTTCCTGTTTGTCTTTCATCTTGACTATTTATCATAAATATTTGGATACAGTCAGATCTAATTAGGCATAAGTAATCAAAAGAAGACTGCATTAACTAGAATATAATATTTTTGTGATCAAAACTATAACCATCTTGAAAGCAGAGAGCTAGTGTCATAAACTAAGTCCCATTTGCTACTGAACACTCTGGCATAAATTAATGACACCCTCTATTAGTAAACATTCAAAATCCCAGGATAAGTGTCTGAGCTACCACATTACTAATAAGTATTCCGTCAGTTACAATCATCACCTACTATCTATTTCATCTACTTATCTAACTATAGTCTATCATCTAGCTCTCATTGTGAAATATGCATTATTGTGAATAATATATTCTTTTTTTTTTCAATGCAGTTTATTCAGAAACCTTGAACAATCCTCGAACCCTGGGGAAAGCCAGCCCACAGCTTAAATAGCCTCTGGGTAGCCATTCTTTAGACTGTTAGTTGAAAAAAAACTATTATGTTACAGTATCATCATAAAAATTCTCAAGAGTCTGGGGAGAAGAATTAGTAAAGTGCTTCTTCAGATTCCTAGTACCATGTAAAAAAACATGAACACCTTCAACTCTACGTACTAGGGAAGTGAATATAGTACTTCCGTGGTGTGCACTATCCAGCTAGTCTGGCTGAATCAGTCAGTGAGCAATCATCTCTCTGACAAGTAAAGTTCATATGGGGGAAGACACTTAATATTGACTTCTGGTTACCATGTTTACACATACAATTACATGTGCCTCCACCTGCACATGAACATGCACACACAATTACACACACACACACACACACACATACACAGGAGTTAGAAGAAATTTTCTCTTATCAAGGAATCCACATTATTCTTGATAATTTGTTATAGCTGTACACATTATACAATGCCTATTTTTCATACTGGCTAGTCAAGCTTAGAAGAATTTTTGTGAACATCAACTAAGTGTATTACCACAATATAGTTGACTTTTTATATTGGATTCAAACATCTTCCTATATTTTCTGTTTCAGAGTCCAGAAGAGTCATATGTTACATATTCTAATAAAGCACTGATAAGTTTCTAAAACAAAGGGCACTAAAAAATAAACATACATGGTAAGCTAAGACCAAAAGAGATAGCAAGGTAAAGTTGTGTGTAGAAAGTAACTGGTGCTGAATTTTGTATCTCTTTGCAAGACTTCCAAAATATGTATATTCAATATATTATATTGTACGTACACAACATATAACAAAAGCATGCCAGAGGCTCCTTGGTTGAATAACCTTAAACAGGCTCTCCAAAGGGGAGATTCTGAGGAATATTAGAGAAGACTGGTGAGATAAAAATACCTTGCTAATTGTTTTGAGACTTTTTTAAGTACATCAGATAAGCACTGGGGCAAGCTATAAAAAAAATGCAGAACCTTTCTTGCATTCTAGAGTTACCTTCTATTGTTAAGACTCAACTAAATGGTATGCATGAGGGTTTGTGAAGAAAAATTTTAAAGTTTTGAGTGCCATACAAATTTCAGAGGTGATATTTTAGTGCTTTCTATACCCCGCTTCTAGCATGTCATATGCGTTGGTCATTTTTCTGAGACCATTTATGTGGAGGACATCTACTGTTAACTCATTCATGTATTTGTTCATTGAAAAAATTATTTATTTTATGTCTGTCACATAATGTCTGGATGTTGGTGAACTTAGGAGAAGCTAAAAGTTCAAGATATGCATTTGCAAAATACAAAATGTCAAATAAACAAAAAAAAAGACTCAACTATCAGTTTAAGTGATCACTCTTTTAGAACTTGTATTATGTATAGACAAGGATATTTTTTTTAAATGATAACCACTGCACAATAACCCTAAGTATACATTAGTGGCATACCTTTGTGGTAAACAACAGCTCACTAATTAAGTTTAAAATTCTCTCCATAAGAGGGGACCATACCATGCCTGATATTGAAACCCTAGCCAAATGCTTGGTGCTAGTGAAGTCATGGTTACTGAGGACTCTCCAACAATCAATTTACGATCTTGCTTAAAATTTTCACTTATTTGGTTGGGATACAAAATGGCGGTGGCAGGAGGATGCTCTTTCTTACTAGCAGCATAGCAGGGTCTGCACAGTGACCAGCAGACAGAACTCTGGGCCCTAAAACACCAGTGATTGTGTTATCCAGGTGAGAGGAAACTCCATGGTATGGGATTCAATCAGCTTCAGGTCACATAGCTAAACCTCAGAAGAGTTCCCAGTCCCACCAGGTGCTCAGTTGCGAGCCCAGAGCCACACACCAACTCTGATCACTATCCCAGACTGAAAAGTGGGCTCCACAACACCAGAGACTGGAATTTCCAGTTGGGAGAAAACCCCACGGTGCAGGAAGTGATCAGGACTGACCTTAGGTCACCCAGACAATCCCTGGAAAAGGATCAGGGGTCCAGCAGGCACCCAGTAGCCAGCCCAGAGTGGGGTACACAGCCACCAGCACAGAGTCCTTCCTGCATGCCTGACTTGCCATCCCAGACAAAACCGAAGGTCCCAGGGCATCAGAGACCGAGTTTCTCTGTTGGATAGAAACCCCACAGTGAGGGAACAGCAGGTCTGATCTCAGAGCACTCAGCCAACACCTCCCATCCCTGAAAAGTTCTTGGGAAAAGTTCCTGGGTTCATGCAGGAGCCCAGTTACCAGCAAGGTGGGCCACAGGCCTGTGTCTACATCTTCTACTCACCATCCCAGACGGAAGTGCAGACCCCAAAACACCATAGACTGGGTGTCCCTGTTGTAAAGAAACCCCACAGTAGGGAAAACATCAGGTCCAACCCTCAGAACACCCAGCCCCAGAAAAGTTTCTGAGTTCCCACAGGCTCTAGGCTCTGGCCTCCTACTGCACACATGTGTGCCCATGAGTACAAGGCTTACCTGCCATTGAACACGACTAGGGTACTGGGGTACACATCTCCAACCTCAGACCTACAGAAGCCTGAGAGCCATTGGAGCAGCCCTCAGATACTGCTCCAAGGTATGACTAGTTATCCCTAGCTAAACTGATGAAACCACTGGACTCCATGGTTCCTAAAGAGGGCTGTGCCCAGCAAATACAGCTTAATAGCAGCTCACTAAATTCAGAGCAAGAAACCCAGCAGTAGGGCACCCATCTCCAGGACTTCTGCCAAGGAGAGGAGAGCCTTTCTGAATACCACAGTTACCACACAGGTAAATTGTGACAATTCCTGAGAAACACCGCCATTCAGTTGACCATACCCAAAAAGCTAAGGAGATCTCCAGAACCCTGCCAAGGGGATTCTCCCCACCCCAAGATTCCAGCAGGCACCAGAAATTAACAGCCAACATCTGAGATAGCAAGATGGTAGAGGCCAGCGTAAAAGCACAACCAACAAAAGGCAAACCAATGTGGCATCTCCAGAACCCAGTTATCCAGGGGCAAGTAGCCCTGGACATCCTAACATAAGTGAAATTCAAGAAGATGACCTTATATCTATGCTTATGAAGAGGTTAATGGAGGAAACAAAATGTGTAAAGAATTAGAGGAAGATAAAGTCAAACAGATTATGGCCATCTGTAAAGAAATACAGGAAGATACAGCCAAATTTCAGAGAAGAAAATGATTAAATCACTGAAAGAAATAAAAGAAACAGGATTGTTCAAACAGGTGAAGGAATTGAAGGAAAGACAGGAAAATACAGTCAGACAGGTGAAGGAAAACAATAAAATGGTTCAAGATCTGAAGATAGAATTGGAAAAATTAAAGAAAACACAAACGGAGAAAAATCATGGAGAGGAAGAACTTAGGAAAGAAAACAGGAACTAGAGAAGTAAGCATAACCAACAGACTACAAGAGATGGAAGAAAGAATATCAGGTGTGGAAGATACAATAGAAGAAATCGATGTATCCGTCAAAAAAAAAATAACTCTAAAATATTCCTGACACAAACCTTCCAAAAAATCCAAGACAACATAAAAAGACAAAAGCAAAAAATAATAGGAATAGAGGAAAAAGAAAATTCCCATCTCCAAGGCCCAGAAAATATTTTCAACAAAATGATAGAAGAAAATTTCCCCAACTTAAAAGAGAGGCCTATAAGTACAGAACACCTAATAAATTAGACTATGAAAGAAAATCCTCCCGCCACATAATAATCAAAACAGTAAATATACAGAACAAAGAAAAAATACTAAAAGCTGCAAGGAAAAAAGGCCAAGAAACATATAATGGCGAACCCATCAGAATCACACCTGATTTCTCAACAGAGACTATGAAAGGTAGAAGGGCCTGGACGGATATCATGCAGACCCAAAGAGAACACAGATGTCAGCCCAGGCTACTATACCCAGCAAAACTCTCAGTCTTTATAGACAGAGAAAACAAGATATTCAATGACAAAAACAAATTTCAACAATACTTACACACAAATCCAGCATTACAGAAGATGCTAGAAGGAAAAATACAACCCAAGAAAACTTGCTACTTTCAAGAAAATACAGGACATAAATAACCTCACTACCGCAAACAAAAAGTAGCCAAGCACACAAACACACTACCTCAGCCCACATCAAAATCAAAGGATCTAACAGCTACTGGTCATTAATCTGTCTTAACATCAATGAACTCAATTCTCCAATAAAAAGACACAGACTAACAGAATGAATGTGTAAAAAGACCCAACAATCTGTTGCATGCAAGAAACACACCTAAGTCACAAAGATAGACATTACCTGAGAGTAAAGGGCTAGAAGACGATTTTCCAAGCAAATGGACCCAGGAAGCAAGCAGGAGTAGCCATTCTATCTAATAAAATAGACTTTCAACCAAATTAATAAAAAGAGATGGGGAAGGACACTTCTTATTCATCAAGGGAAAATTCTACCAGGAAGATATCACAATCCTGAACATCTATGCCCCAAATACAAAGGCACCCACATTTGTAAAAGGAACATCAATAAAACCGAAACCACACATAGATCCTGACACACTAATAGTGGGAGACTTCAACACCTCACTCTCTACAAAGGACAGGTCAACAAAACAGAAATTAAACAAAGAAACAATGTCTCTAACAGAGGTCATAAATCAAATGGACCTAACAGACATCTATGGAACCTTTCACGCAAACACAAAAAAAAATTTACCTTCTTCTCGGCACCTCATGGAACCTTCTACAAAATAGAACACATTGTTGGTCATAAAGCAAGCCTCAACAGTACAAGAAGATTAAAATAAACCCTTGAATCCTATCTCATCACTATGGACTAAAGCTGGACCTCAATAACAACAGAAATAGCAAAAAGCCTACACACACATGGAAACTGAACAACTCACTACTCAATGACAGCTGGGTCAGGGAAGAAATAAAGAAATTAAAGCCTTCCTAGAATTCAATGAAAATGAACCAACAACACACCCAAACTTATAAGACACAATGAAAGCAGTGCTAAGAGGAACGTTCATAACACTAAGTGGCTTCAAGAAGAAATTTGAAACATCTCATTCAAGCAACTTAATGGCTCACCGAAAAGCCCTAGGTAAAAAAGAAGCAGACACACCAAAGAGGAGTAGACAACTGGAAATAATCAAACTGAGGGCTGCAATCAATAAATTAGAAATAAATAAAACAATTCAAAGAATCAATGAAACCAAGAGCTGCTCCTTTGAGAAAATCAACAAGATAGACAAATCCTTAGCCAAACTAACTAAAAGGCAGAGAGACACCATCCAAATCAACAAAATCGGAAATGAAATGGGGAACATAACGACAGACAGTGAGGAAATCAAAACAAACATTAGGTCTTACTTCAAAAGTCTATATGCCACAAAATTTGAAAATCTAAAGGAAATGGACAATTTTCTTGATTGATCCCACTTACTAAACCTGAATCAAGACCAGGTTAATTAATTAAATAATTTTATATCCCCTAAGGAAATAGAAGTGGTCATCAAAAATCTCCCATCCAAAAAAAGCCCAGGGCCAGATGGTTTCAGTGTAGAGTTCTACCAGACCTTCAAAGAAGAGCTAACACCGATACTTTTCAAACTATTCCACAAAATAGAAACAGAATAAACACTACAAACTCATTGTATGAAGCCATAGTCACCTTGCTACCTAAACCTCACAAAGACCCAACAAAGAAAATATTTCAAGCCAATCTCCCTTCTGAACATTGATGCAAAAATATTCAACAAAATACTTGCAAACCAAATGCAAGAATACATCAAAGATATCATCCATTATGACCAAGTAGACTTTATACCAGGTATGCAGGGGTGGTACAATATATGGAAATCCAACAATGTGATCCACCATATAAACAAACTGAAAGAAAAAGAAACCACATGATAATCTCCTTAGATGCTAAAAAACATTTGAACATAAAATCCAACACCCATTCATTTTTAAAATCTTAGAGAGATCAGAGATACAAGGCACATACCTAACAATAGTAAAGGCAACATACAGCAAGCCTATAGCCAACATCAAAAATAAATGGAAACTTAAATCAATTCCACTGAAATCAGGGGCAAGGCAAGGCTGTCCATTCTTTCCCTATCTCTTCAATATAGTACTTGAAGTCCTTGCTAAAGCAATAAGGCAATTAAAGGAGATCAAGGGGATATAAATTGGAAAGGAAGAAGTCAAAGTATCACTATTTGCAGATGATATGATAGTATGCCTGCGTCACCCCAAAAACTCTACCAGGGAACTCCTACAGCTGATAAACGCCTTCACCAAAGTGGCTGGATACAAAATTAACTCAAAAAAAATCAGTAGCCCTCCTGTATACAAAAGACAAAAAGGCTGAGAAAGAAATTAGGGAAACAGTACCGTTCACAAAAGCCTCAAAGGACATAATGTACCTTGGTGTGACCCTAACCAAGCAAGTCAAAGACTTGTATGAAAAGTATTTCCAGGCTCTGAAGAACGAATTAGAAGAAGATATCAGAATATGGAAAGATCTCCCATGCTCATGGCTTGGCAAGATTAAAATGGCCATTTTACTAAAAGCAATCTATAGATTCAATGCAATTCCCATCAAATTACCAACACAATTCTTTACAGACCTTGAAAGAAAATTTCTCAACTTCATATGGAATAACAAGAAACCCAGAAATGCTAAAACAATTCTCTACAATAAAAGATCTTCTGGAGGAATCTCCATCCCTGTTCTCAAGCTATACTATAGAGCAACAATACTAAAAACTGCATGGTACTGGCATAAAAACTGACTGGTGGACCAATAGAATCAAATAGAAGACCCTGAAATAAACCCACACACTTATGGACACCTGATTTTTGACAAAGAAGCCAAAAATCATACAATGGAAAAAAGATAGCATCTTCAACAAATGGTGCTGGTCTAACTGGATGTCTACATGTAGAAAATGCAAATAGATCCATACTTATCACCCTTCACAAAACTGAAGTCCAAGTGGATCAAAGACCTCAACATAAAACCAGACATATTAAATTGGTTAGAAGAAAAAGTGGGGAAGAGCCTTGAACTCACTGGCATAGGAGGTCCTGAACAGAACACAAACAGCACAGGCTCTAAGATCAACAATCAATAAATGGGACCTCATGAAACTGAAAACCTTCTGTAAAGCAAAGGACACTGTCGTCAGAATAAAATGACTGCCTACAGATTGGGAAAGGATCTTCACCAACCTTATATCTGAGAGAGGTCTAATATCCAGAACTCAAGAGGTTAAACAGCAACAAACCAAGTAATCCAATTAAAAATGGGGTACAGAGCTAAACAGAGATTTCTTAATAGAGAAATATCAAATTGCAGAAAAACACCTAAAGAAATGTTTAACATCCTTAGTCATCAGGGAAATGCAAATTAAAACGACCATGAGATTTCACCTTACACACGTCAGAATGGCTAAGATCAAAACTCAAGTGACAATACATGCTGGAGAGGATGTAGAGAAAGGGGAACCCTCCTCCACTGCTGGTTGGAATGTAAATTTGTACAACCACTTTGGAAATCAATCTGGTGCTTTCTCAGACAATTAGGAATAGTGCTATACCACTCCTAGGCATATATCATATATCCAAAAGATGTTTAAGTATACTACAAGGACATTTGCTCAACCATGTTTGTAGCAGCTATATTCGTAATATCCAGAACCTGGAAACAACCCAGACGCCCCTCAGTTGAGGAATAGATGCGGAAATTGTGGTACATCTACACAATGGAATACTACTCATAAAAAAAAAAAAAAAAAAAAAAAAAAAAAAAAAAAAAAAAAAAAAAAAGCAAGGAAATCATGAAATTTTCAGGCAAATGGAGGGAACTGAAAAAGATCATTTTGAGTGAGGTATCCCAGAGGCAGAAAGACACACAGGGTATATACTCACTCATAAGTGGATATTAGACATATAATATAGGATAAACCTACTAAAATCTGTACACCTGAAGAAACTAATCAAGAAGGAGGACTCTGGCTAAGATGCTCAGTTCCCATTCAGAAAGGCAAAGAGGATGGACATCAGAAGAGGGAGAAAACATGGAACAGGACAGGAGCCTACCACAGAGGGCCTCTGAAAGGCTCTACCCTGAGGGTATCAAAGAAGATGCTAAAACTTATAGCCAAACTTTGGGCAGAATACAGGGAATCTTATGAAAGAAGCGGGAAATAGTAAGACCTGGAGGGAACAGGAGCTCCACAAGGAGCAATAGAACCAAAAAATCCAGGCCCAGGGGTCTTTTCTGACAATGATACTCCAACCAAGGACCATTCATGGAGATAACCTAGAACCCTGAACAGATGTAGCCCGTGGCAGTTCAGTGTCCAAGTGAGCTCCATAGTAATGGGAAGAGGGACTGTCTCTGACAGGAACTGATTGGCCTGCTCTTTGATCACCTCCCCCAGAGGGAGGAGCAGCCTTACCAGGCTACAGAGGAAGCCAACGCAGGCAGTCCTGAGGAGACCTGATAGAATAGGATCAGAAGAAAGGGAGGAAGACTTTCCCTATCAGTGGACTGGGAGAGGGGCGAGGGTGGAGAAGGAGGAGGGACGGTGGAATTGGGAGGGGGAGAAGGGAAGTAGCTACAGGGGGGATACAAAGTGAATAAACTGTACTTAATAAAAAATAAAAATAAAATAAAATAATTTTCACTTATTCACTTCAAGAACAACTCACACACACATATGATGTATTACAGTGTAACATAAATTTTTGAATTATATGTGCTATTATCTTCTCCTTGCTTTGAATTATGAATTATTTGTTTCTAAGTATTTTCTAAAGGGCATTTAACTTCATAGGTGAATTTATAGCTAATATGTAACCTGTGTAACTGGAAGTTTATTATATATTTAAAAAAATAAAATTTAAGATAACAACCTTAAAATGCAATTATATTTTGATTTCGGTAAATTTTAGACTCATGAATTGCTTTTGATTATTTTTATGTCATAAGTTAAGTAGTAAATACATAACAACAAAATTCTCAATTGCATTGAAAAATGCCTCTCCCTTCCTTGTTGGACTAGAATAGCAAGAGTGCTTAGCTCCCTAATTTATCTAAAGCTAAGTCCCTATAAAGTAGTAAGTAAAAGCAATGCCTGCTTTCTTAAGGATAAAAATAGATTAAGCCCAAGAATATTTAGTCTTTAAGTACCTATACAGCAAAGTGATTTTAAATTTAATTTGGTGTACATTTTTCTTTCAAAGGAATGCTCCAAAACATGAAGACCCTTTGCCTATACCTAATCGAATTTTTTAATTCTGAAATAGTAAGGATTTATATAAATAAATTTTTGCTAGACTTAAGTTGCTTTTCTATATAATGATACTCAAGTGCTCCACTGTTAAAAATACCCCAACATCTCCACATTTATTAAACATATTATTTAGTGCCTATCCAGTGCCATGAATCAAGAGAAAAAACAAAAAAAATGGAAAGTCAAACTGCCATAGTTGGTACATGAAATTGCCTTGTATAGAGACGACTCCTTTCCTCCTAATTCTAATGAGAATTACTGGAATGCATAAATTCAGCAAAACTGCAGGATATGATATTAACATATAAACCCAGCATCGTTTCTACATGGCAGTAATATATTATCTGAAGAAGAAAGTAAGAAAGCAAGTTGGTTTATTACATTTATATTTTAACAATTTTAAAGGAATTTTTCTGCAGCTATTACAGAGCTTGGGAAGTTATCATTCCTTTTTAATTAATTAATTAATTAATTAATTTTCATGTATTCACTCTGTATCCGCACTGTAGCCCCCTCCCTTGACTCCTCCTAGGCCCGCCCACCCTCTCTCTACTCTCCCTATGCCCCTCCCCATCAGGGAGTGGTGATCAAACAGCTGGCCACAGAGTTCATGTCAGAGATAGCCCCTGCCCCTTACTAGGGAATACTTGGAATCTGAGCTGCTATGGGCTTCCTGTGAGCAGTGGGTCTAGGTCCTCACCCGGTATGGTCCTTGGTTAGAGTATTAGTCTCTGCAGGTCCCCCAGGCTCAGGTTTTTTGGCTCTGTTGGTCTCCTTGTGGAGTTCCATATTGAATCACATATTGAAGCACTTAAAGAAATCCTCAACATCCTTAGTCATTCGGGAAATGCAAATAAAAACCACCCTGAGATTTCACCTCACACCCATCAGAATGACTAAGATCAAAATCTCAAGGAACAACACATCCTGGTGAGGATGTGGAGAAAGGAGAACCCTCCTCCATTGCTGGTGGGAATGTAAACTTGTACAACAACTTTGGAAATCAATCAAGTGCTTTCTCAGAAAATTAGGAACAGCACTACCTCATGACCCAGCTATACCACTCCTGGGTATATACCCAGAGGTCATTATTCTTTCTTATTTTAATTTTTATATTAGTTTATTCACATTGTATCCCAGCTGTAGTCCCTTCCCTCATTCCCTCCCAATCCCACCCTCCCTCTCTCATCTCCTCCCATGCCCCTTTCCAAGTCCACTAATAGGGGAGGCCCACCTCCCCCTCCGTCTGACCCTAGCCTATCAGGTCTCATCAGGACTGGCTGCATTGTCTTCCTCTGTGGCCTGATAAGGCTGCTTCCCTTTCAGGGGAAGGTGATCAAAGAGCCAGCCACTGAGTTCATGTCAGAGATAGTCCCTGTTCTCCTTACTAGGGTACCCAATTGGACACTGAACTGTCATGGGCTACATCTGTGAGGAGTTCTAGTTTATCTTTAAGCATGGTCCTTGGTTGGAGTATCAGTATCAGAAAAGACCCAGATTTCTTGATTCTGTTGCTCCTTGTGGCACTCCTGTCCTCTCTAGGTCTTTCTATCTCCCCTTTTTCTTAAGATTCCCTGTACTCTGCCCAAAGTTTGGCTATAAGTCTCAGCATCTGCTTTGATACCCTATTGGGTAGTCTTTCAGAGGCCCTCTGTGGTAGGCTCCTGTCCTGTTCCCTGTTTTCTTCCTCTTCTGATGTCCATCCTGTTTGCCTTTCTGAATGAAGATTGAGCGTCTTAGCCAGAGTTGTCCTTCTTGCTTGCCCTCTTTAGGTGTACAGATTTTACTATGTTTATCCTATATTATATGTCTAATATTCACTTATAAGTGAGTATACACCATGTGTGTCTTTCTGCTGGGAAACCCCACTCAAGGATGATCTTTTCTAGATCCCACCATTTGCCTGCAAATTTCATGATTTTCTTGTTTTTAATTGTTGAGTAGTATTCCATTGTGAAAATGTACCACAATTTCTATATCCATTCCTCAACTGAGGCGCATCTGGGTTATTTCCAGGTGCTGGCTATACTGAAGCTGCTACAAACATGGTTGAGCAAATGTCCTTGTTGTATACTTGAGCATATTTTGGATATATGCCTAGGAGTGGCATAGTTGGATCTTGAGGAAGCACTATTCCTAATTATCTGAGAAAGTGCCAGATGGATTCATTCTTAGATTGAGTAACTGTCACCAGTTTATAAAGCCCATGGCTATGGGTGTCACTCTCTTGAGTCTTGTTACTTCACTATTTCCGATTAATTCTCATCAGAGGTAATGTATAATCATACTGAAGCAAAAATTACAGGAGAAACCATCTCCAGAATTAATCAAAAATTGGCATTTATGTGAATATGAAGCAAAGTTAAAGATGCCTAACTTGTAGTGCTCCATCTCATGTTGACTCAATACTATCTTTTCTATATTAATAAGAAATTAAATAAAACTGATCAGAGTAAAATTGAATAGATTTATATTTATGAAAATCATTTATTTTTTGTAGACAAAATTAACACCAGATAGCAAAATAAATCATTTTCCAAATTACAGACATAAATAAAATAAGCAAGTTAATATACAACTTAGTTAAATATTAATAAGGGCAGTCTTTCCCAACTATTACTTAAAAGGAGATATAAGGATCTGGTTCTTCTCTACAGTCTAAACAATTAGATAGGTTAATACACAAAACAAACAGCTTATATAAAAACTGATAATAATTCATGTACATCACATATTATACCTTTTTAAGTTTACTGAATTCAAACGATCATATGTTTAAAAGTAAGAACTGGATCATTTAATCAAATTTACTTGTGGTCATTGCAATTCCAGCTGTGTCAGTCAGACAACAAAGGTAGCCATAAAAACAGCTGGGGTTGGGAGGGGGTTGGCTCTGAAGGCATTCCTCTAACAATCATTAGCAGTAATTATGAACACAGCCATGCGGTAGTACCTGTGTGGAATTGGCTCCTGGACCTAAAGATATAAGTGGCTGAAAATGCTCAGGTTCTTTAAAAATAGTGGAGTGCCCTAGAATGACCCTCAGGTACAATATAAATCCCCTTAGCTTACTCATAATAAGTAGAAAAATGTAAATGGTGGTTGTACTGTAGAGCATATGGGATGGAAACACCCTGAAAATGCTTGTTATATACAAATGGATTTTTTCTCCCACTATTTTGATCATTAGTTTGTTGACTATTTGGTTGTAGAAACCAGAAGGGTTAACTATGGTTATTTATATAATTATCAACTAGTTAGTTTTAAGAGAGATATTTCAGTCACTGGTTAGACAGCAATTCTTTAACAATAAAAAGAGACTCTGTCTAATTTTAAATTCTGTCTGTGTGCTATTGATGGTATGGAGATGGACTGGAAACATCAGGAGCTGGAGTGAGCTGTTTGCAGGTACTCTTACTGAGAGTTGCTTGGCCTTATTTCTGTAGACTTTTTCTTAATCTCAGAACTGTTTTACTTTTGGTAATGGTGGGCTTAAATATAAAAGTGCAACATAAGGAATAAAGAAAACAACATATGCTATATAATACTATGTACTAATAATTCATCTTTAATGTAGTAGCAAAGAAAAAATATACAGGTTATACTTCTGCTTATTCCAATGGTGATACTTGGTAATCTTAAAATATTATTATATCAATTTATTCTTACAATTTATCCTGGAAAAATAAGAATATTCTCATAATTTTCTATAGCCTAATAATTCTCTAATAAATAGAAAATTTTAATTTTATGAGTAAGGTTAGTATAACTCTTGAAAAAGTTTTTATTCCAAAAGTATTATTTTAAAAATAAGTTTTAACAAATTTCTGTGTGTACATGTTTGCAAAAATTCAGGATTAAGAGGGAGACTGACTAACATGGGGTGGGTGTCTCCATGTAAACCACAAGGTTGTCAGGGGGCAACCTTGTTATTTGATCTTTGCCGCTCACTGTTTTTGAGACAGGATCTGATTTGCTGCTGTGTATAGCAGACCAGCTAGCTCAAAAAACTGTGGGCTCTTTCCTGTCTACCGTGTCGCTCACTGGAAGAGCAGTGAGATAGAACGTGTATGCTACCAAGCTCGGGCTTATGTGGGCTCTGGTTGTGAGACTCAGATCCTCATGCATACACAGCACGCACTTTACTCATTTATCAGCCTCCCTTGCCCTAAAAACCTTCCCTCTCTGCTGTGTATTTTAAGATGAATTCCAAAACTAATTTGTTTCTGAATGCCTTTATGCTCGAAAATATGCACTTTTTATTAGCATTACTCAACTGATTCTCTCAGTAGAATGAAGAAATAACAGTTGTGTAGGATTATGCAGACTAGCTGTTTTCTATTATAAATATTGAATTCTCTCGATTTTTTTATTCTCACTTTTAAAATAATTTATTTTTAGCATGTATATTAACAATTGGTAACCACATGACAGCTATGGATCACTAACATTTTCTTTTTAAATCCAACAGCTACTATAAAAGTGTAAGACTCATAAGGACATAACTAAAAAACATGGTGTTACTTTAACAATAATTGTCTATCTCTAGTTTTGAAATGATAAGTAAATTTTCTATGTTATGGTAAAATTAAATTAAAATATTATAAAAAAATTTGAGTACTAATGTTATCCTTTTTTAGTTCAGTAGCCTCTGGTGAACATTTAATTTTAAGATATGAAAAAATAAATAAATAAAAGAAAGACCTAGAAAGACTGACAAGGTGTCCTAAAGGCAGAGTACTAAACACAACAAACCATTTTTTTTCTTGTTTTTTTTTAATTTATTTACTTTTTTATTAATTACAGTTTATTCACTTTGTATCCCAACTTTAGCCCCGTCTCTCATCCCCTCTCAACCCTACCCTCCCTCTTCTCCACCTATGCCCCTCCCCCAGTCCACTGATAGGGGAGGTCCTCCTCCCCTTCCATCTGATCCTAGTCTATCACAACAAACTTTTTGACCACTGAGAAACAATGGTTTTCCTCACAGGTGAGAAACAGTCATTAGCATTTACCAAACTCCATCCTATTGTTTCTAGTCTTTAATTAAGCAGAGCAAACCAGGGGCATTAGGCATGCAAAAGCACTCAGTGACACAGGCACCTGAGGCTTCAAATGATGGCACTAATGGATGCTCAATAGAACATGGCTAAGAGTTAAAACAGAAAAATATAACAATATAACAAAATACCCTGTCACTTAAACAAGGTTGTGCTCACAAGAAACTTGCAAAGTGAATTTGATCACTAGGGGAGGACAGCCAGAACCTGAATACTAACTTCAGGGTCACTGAAGAGTTCAGAAATGAAGCTCATCCACCTACTTTCCTTTGGCTCTATACTTTTGTTGCCAGGTGTGCTCAACACACACACATTTCTATGACTTTGGACCTTGAATACAAGTACAGCTTACATGTACATGTATGTTGGCTGATTTAGGTAACGCAAGCATTTTCTTACTGTAAACTAAAAAACAAAACAAAACAAAACAACAACAACAACAAAAACCTAAAAGGCCATCCCATTAAAATTTCAATTACAGTCAGAAATTCAGAAAACTATTGGGAACATTAGAAATGTCACTGACACAGTCTTTCTTGTCAAATATTTTCTCTGTAAGGTTATTATCCATTGTTGGACAAGTAATACCATCTTAAAAGTAAAAATTTGAAATAATTGATGAAGGTTACAGTAGCAAGTGCACATTGATTTTGACATTTTTCTTTCTATAACTCGAAGCACAGGGTGTGTACTGACAGTAGGTTATTTGATAAATAAACTATAATGGATACATTATGAAGCAGGCAGCTGTTGATCCAATGCATATGTCATTCTTTCCTTACTGTATTTCTCAGACCACTTTTGAGTTAGTTCTAGATAAAGACTTGGCTTATGAGGCCGGTAATCCAGGTATACTGTGTTAGTGGTTCTTTTGGGGACAGCCTTTTCAATTTGAGTTCCTTCATGCCACTCATTGAAAGAGGTGATGGAAATTAAACTGGGGTGGGTCTGGAGGGCAGCACTTAGAGCAACTTCATAGTACTTCCCATTGATACGGTTCCTAGTACTCTGAGTGTTCCACGGACGGATGCTTGTGTCTATGTATCCGGGGCCTACACTTGGGATAAATATCAAGTTGTTCTGATCACAGAATGACTTCAGTTTAGCCCAATTCTGATGTGATGAGCCATATGTAAAGCCATTTGTAGCAAAATACGTGTAAATTCCATCAAAACCACTTTGAAGAATATCATGTTTATGCTTTTCTTCTACTAGAAGTGCAATAAACAATCCATCATAAGGAGAACTGCGAATACTCTGAGATCCTGAGGGTGTTAACAGATTGGCCCACGTTTTAGGCTTTGTGATATATGAATCATATACATAAAACATAGGCAGAGACTGTCCGGTCCTTGTCTTGTATCTATAAAAGGCTGGATGGCTTCCATATCTACAATAAAGACACATTGAAAAGTGAGATGAAACTCATAGAATATGTCACAATAAAACTATGCATCGAAAATGAAAGTGATTCTTGAAGCTTGAGCACACTGTTACCAATCCTCAGTAATGTAAACATAGTTTTAATTTCATACATTATGAGACACTGAGTATACTACCAAACAGGAGGTTAATTATCTCAGGCCAAAGCTAACAAATGGTGACTAAAGCCATAAAAAGTCTATTATGATCTTCATAACAGAGAAAACTGGTTTATCTTATCAGTGACAGGTATCCATTTGTTGCTGAAACCTCCGAGAATCCTATCAGTAAACTACTTTGCCAGAATGAAACTAATTACAAAATTCTTTAATCATCCTAGATACAAATGAAGATAGATATGCAAACATTGCTATGTTCACATTTCATCTGAACCTTCTTTTATTTTTTTTTTAATTTTCTTGTTTATTTTTCAATTTTCCTTGATAGTGTTTTCTAATTAAACAAAATCACGGTTTATCATGGTAGCACAAATAAAAACACACAGTTAGTTTAAAGTAGTCACCCTAATAAGTAATTGCCCAGTCCAAAACTCTGTAGAATGCCTAGTCTGAAGCAATGGAGGTTAGCTTAGCAATGCCGGCTGTGGTGGCACACACTGGTAGGATTTGCTGAACCTTCCTTTAAAAGATAAAATGTATATTCATGAGATTTTAAATACAAAATTACAAAATGAGTATAAATGGAAATCATAAGTAGTCTTAAAAGCATATAAAAATAGTGAAGGCAGCAACCTTTATTCACATAAAAAGTGATCTATAAGAAACCCGAGAATGTTCTTCAGTTAACTTGTGGTAATTATCGAACATGACAGATCATAAACCAACTCCCAGGTAGCATTTAAATTTACTCATAACAGTAATTATCAGAAGACCTTATAGTGTAACTATGAACACTGAAGAAACTCACTTGTCTATAATATACTTGACATTTTTATGCATGTTTTGATCATCTCGATTGCTATATGGCTCTATGTGAAAAGTGACCTAAAAAGAAAAAAAAAAACAATTAAAGAAAGCATTATCTATGACCACATATTTTACATAGTTAATAAGCTGCCAATTCACAACATTAAAGCAAATATTTATTGTACGCAGTGGTTATCAAATATTTCTTAGTAGATTATACTTACTGAGAGTTTCCACTACTAAATAGAGATAAAGCACTTCATCTGAATGAATTCATTTAACCTCCATTCCTGTATTGGGTAGCCACTGACTCTATTTGCTCAACAAAAAAGAAGCTTCCAGAAGTCTATTAAGTTGCTAAGTTTGTTTGTTTGCTCCCAGTTTGTTTGTTTGAAACAATGTGGAGTGCCTGACTGAAAGCTTTTCTAGGAGGGTAGTTTTCATGAAATAGATTTCAAAAGTCTATACTCATTATAAGACACAAGAATATACTGTGTATTCAGACAAAGCTTTCTAAAAAAAAAAGAAAGAAAGAAAAACCTTCAGCAAAGTGGTTAGATACAAAATTAACTCAAAAAAAAAAAAATCAGAAGCCCTCCTGTATACCAAAGACAAAAGGGCTGAGAAAGAAATTAGGGAAACAACACCCTTTACAATAGCCACTAATAACATAAAGTACCTTGGTGTGACTCTAACCAAGCAAGTGAAAAACCTGTTCGAAAAAAAAATTGCAAGTCTCTGAAGAAAGACAATGAAGAAGATATGAAGAAGATATCAGAAGATGGAAAGATCTCCCTTGCTCATGGATTGGTAGGATTAACATAGTGAAAATGTCCATCCTGCCAAAAGCAATCTACAGATTCAATGCAATTCCCATCAAAATGCCAACACAATTCTTTACAGACCTTGAAAGAAAAATTCTCAACTTCATATGGAAAAACAAAAAACCCAGAATTGCCAAAGCGATCCTGTACAACAACAGATTGTCTGGAGGTATCTCCATCCTGGTCTCAAGCTGTACTACAGAGCAATAGCATTAAAAACTGCATGATATTGGCATAGAAACAGAATGGTGGATCAATGGAACTGAATAGAGTCCCAGAAATAAACCCACACACCTATGGATACTTGATTTTTTACAAAGAAGCCAAAACCATACAAAGGAAAAAATACAGCATCTTTAACAAATGGTGCTGGTCCAACTGGATGTCTACATCCAGAAAAATGCAAATATATCTATATTTATCACCCTGCACAAAACTAAAGTCCAAGTGGATCAAAGACCTCAACATAAAACTAGACACACTAAATCAGTTAGAAGAAAAAGTGGGGAAGAGCCTGAACTCACTGGCATAGGTGACAACTTCCTGAACAGAACACCAACAATAGAGGAATACGGAATGGCAGAGATACACTTAAGGAAATGCTCAACATCCTTAGCCATCAGGCAAATGCAAATCAAAACGACCTTGAGAATACACAGTGAGCAGAAAGGATGAGCTTTGACTTTTATAGCTGAGGCATAACTACTCTATAAAATGACAGATAAAAGTGCTACAAGTTTATGCTCCACAGAATAATACAAACAAATACTAAAAAATTATCTTTGGAAAAAACAAGTCATCACTTAGATTTAGATTTTACTGATTTATACTTGGCAAAAACTTGGCAAGCAGCAATACAAAGAGTCACTAATTCTTCAAACATTTTTTATTAACTTTGCTTCTTTGTTTATAATTAAAAAACACATACCTAAAATGACATTTAGTTTAATCAAAATTGTAGTTACAAAGCATTTAGTATCTAATGTTATTAACACATTATGTAATCAAAACTAATGGACTATGTCCTAGAAACTATTTTTAAACAAGTAATAAAAAAAGTTAAGGAAACCTTTTTTAACCTTCCAAGTAGAAAGATAACTGTAAAAATCAACCCAATCAGAAACATATTTGTAAAAGTTAAAGTCAAATTATAGGATAATAATTAAATTATTTTTAAATAAGTTTGGTAAGTTGAAGAGCTACTGAGAGTAAGCAATTGGTATTAAACATCAGAGAATTCTGAACATGGACAAGAAAAAAATTGGAGAACAGTATTTTATAATATATAAAATATATAATAATTTCTTCCTAATTATTAAGTATCAGGTCTGAAGCATGCAGAGATCAAGTATGTTGGAGGTGTCTTTGAGGTCTTTGTTACTTTTCTCTTCTACACAAGTGGTTTTAGTAGAATTAAAAGCAGTCTATTCTCATGTATCATGAGAGTTTAACTACTTTACATTTAAAAACTTCATTAAAGCCAAAATGTCCAATTTTGTTACCTCCCACCCCAGATTTGGGGCACGGACTGGACAGATCAGGGGCCTTGGATTTACTTTGCACAAAATAAATCAGTGACTGGAAGACTTGACTATCTGCAAACTCTAGCTGCCGATAGGACTGGCTGAACGGCACTGCGGAGCATGTCATGTGACAGCTCCTGTCAGTTCATCTTAGAGACACTATTCCAAGATTTTCTTTAGGGCTACAGAAATATTCAATTTACACATATACATATATACACACACACATACATACATACATACATACACATACATATGTATGCAAGACAAATTTGCTTGCTGCCAAACTTAAACATCTGAATTCAATTCCTGAGATCCACATTATGAAAATGCAGAGTCAACGCATAAAAACTGTGTTGTGACCTTGACACAGATCCCATATATATATATGGCCACTGCCTCTAACCTGAGATATCACATATGTTGGGTCAAGAAGGGAGCAGGTACAAGGGAAAACTACACTCAAATATTTTGCTGGGAAAGATAGAAAAAAGTATATAACCATGTCTCCAAACTCCAATCCCAGGAGAGAAACCCAGAGAATCCCAGAACCCCTAGTGGGAATTCACCTGAACTAAAACTCTATGGAATAAGAAAAGTCAACATGTGAGAATGTGAGCTATATTACACAGCTTAGTCACTGGAGGCTGAGCCGCAGTAGGATTAAAATTATTAGCTGCAAAGATACTCTGAAATCCATACAGGATGAGTGAGACCCCTCACACTTGGAAAAGGAGTCCTGGCCTGGATACCAACATCCCATGTCAGAGGTTGGAAAACTTCTAAAGAAGGTTGAACTCTGCTTTTGAAATCAAGGCAGAAATCAACCCTATAGGCAACTTTCTGGATACCCACTGAGACCCTGCATAGCCAGGTCTGAATTACACATGAAGGGAAGCAGCTCTTTTATCAGCAAAATTAAATGCATAAGCCTTTTCAGGCAGAAGAGGGCTTTCCCTGAGGCTCTAAGCAAGGAAGAAGTTTTAACTGGTATTTTTTTTATTTTACTATTTTTAAATATTCATTCTTGCATAAATATTTGTTTTTATTTTTATATTACTTCATTAAATTTAACCCCTATTTCCATTGTGTACTTCTTTAGCCTACAACCCAAATCTTTCTATCTCATTTCTACTTCATTTTTTTCTTCTTTTTGTCCACTCCCTCCTCTATATACTCTTAATTGCAATTTTTTAATGTCAATAAACTTCAGGGTTTGTTTTCCCTAACAATTTCCCAATATCTCTCTTGAATTTACAATTTTATATGAATTCTTGGTCATACTCAACTCACTGTCTTTCCATAACCAGACTTAGTAGGTAATACACAAACAAATACTATTCTTGTGCCTTTATTCTCTAAAGATCATTAAGACTTAAAGGAGATAGCTGTATTTAATATTACCTGAGTTTGCATTGTAAGTCTATCCATCAATGGAGTTCCTCCTTTAATGCTCTACAATTAGAGTCGTGCTGGATATTACAACTAATTCCCCCTGAGCACGTGAGCTATATTACATGCCTAATACAGAAGCTATGAGGGGAAGGCATCTTAACCTGCCACAAGCTTTTTGGGAGAAATACAAAAAACAAGGCAATATTAAAAAACACCCACAATGACCTAACCCCAGATATACAAATATTAACAAAGAAACAAGGACCACGAAAAGTCAAGACAACAGGACTCTTCCCAAAATTATCAATTCCACAGTATTAGATTTTCCAAAGAGTGACCAGAATGAAATAGCAGACAAATAATTTAAAAGAATGACACAAAATAAGACTGAACAAATTCTAAACGGACATAAATAAGCTCCTGAAAGAATTAAAAGAAAGCAAATGAACATGTGGGTGAAATAGGAAGTCCATACATGATATGAACACAAATTTAACACATACAAATACAAAAGAAGAAAAAGATAAAAAAAAAAAATCAAATGAAAATCTTGGAAAAGTTCACTCGAACAAATTTAAAGGAAAATTGTTGCTGAAGAAATCACTTGCATAATTCACTGAACATACAGGAGTTGAGCTGGTACCTAACTAGAGGTTTTAGCCTTCACCCCTCCTGCTCCTGTACTAGAAGGCACCCAGTACACTAACAGAGAAGAAAGCTAAAAACCGGTACAGACACAAATCCTGCAACCTACACTAGTGACCATCTGCAAGATACAGTAGTACAATAGTGACACGAACATTGTGGGAATAACCAACTACTCTGATTGGATTTAAGGTCCATTCCATGAGTTTGAACCCAATCCTGGCATTACTTGTATGGCCCAAAACCTGATCCTGGAAAGTACGTGGGCCTAGAGGAAAACCAAGCACTACTGTTCTGCTAAAGGAGTATAAAAACAAAATGACTTCTAGCAATGTTCTGCTATACCCATAGCAGTCCCTCAAATTATTCCATAAAATAAAGGAAAAAATAATACTAGACCATTTTATAAAGCCAGTACTACATTGATAATCAAACCAAATAAAGAAACAATAGAAATTCATAAAGAATTTTTCCTCATGAATTTATATGTAATTTTTTCAATAAAATACTGACAGACCTAATTCTACAACATATCCAAAAGATCACTTTCATGATAAAGTTGACTTCATTTCAAGGATACAAGGATGTTTCAAAGCATGCAAATCAACAAATGTAAAAAACAAAAATCATATAACTAGGTTCAAATAGAAATCACATGACCATATAAACAGATACAGAAAAAGCCCAATGTTCTTTCATGATAAAAACAAAGGAAAAGGCAGACAACAAATACAATCTCACAAACCCTAAGGATGTAAGAATGGCAAACTTCAATACAGTACAGGAAACTTTTATAAAACTTTACACTAAATGGCAAAAATTTAAAGCATCACCATGAACATCATGAATGACAATAGGGTCCCCAAACCACCACCACCACTCTTTTTCCATGCTGAAGTCACAACAGAACTTTAACTCTTAGCTACAGACAAAAGACAATTACAAGAGATACAAAGATATAAGATATAATATAAAGATATAAGAGATACACGAAGAGAAATCAGAGCCCTGTGGTGGTAGCAGCAGTGCAGGCCTTTAATTCCAGCACTTGGGAGAAAAGGGCAGGTAGATCTTTGGAAGAGTTCAAGGCCAGTCTGGTCTACAGAGTGAGTTCTAGGACAGCCAATGCTACACAAAGAAACCTTATCTTGAAAGACCAGAGAGAGAGGGAGTAGGGGAGGGAGATGGAGAAGAAAAGGGAGACAGACAGAGAGACATAGGGAGAAATAACTAAGAAACACTTAAAAAAAAAAAAAAAAAACGCTGAACTATTGACAATGCTCTTCCTTGACTATAACATTCTATTTGACTATAATACTCTACTACTGAAGACAACACAAACTTGAGATGTAGGACATGAAGAAATCAAGCTGTTACTGATCTGGACATTTTGTGCAGATAGCTTCTAGATATCTTTAATAGTGCTGGAAGTTGCTATACACAGTGCTGGTTGAGACAAGAAACCATCAGTCTTACTCAGCTATGAACCCTGTGATCAACAATAATAACCAGCCTAACTACTAATAACGAATTACTAATAATCAGACATAACTACTGGTACAACAGTAGCATAAACACCATGAAAGAACCAAGCACCTTCTGATTTAAGGACCAGTCTTTAAGATGAACTATATTATGAGAACCTTTTTAGCTACCAATCCCTCAGCAGGAAAACCCACTAATCCCTGAGCTCCCCCAAGCTCAGGACTTGAAATCCCACCAATCCTCACTCTGGAAATCTCTGCCCCAGAAAGCTCTATCCCCTAAGAAATCCTATATAAAGACTGTGTCTGCTCAGTTCCCTGCTATCTTCTTCCAGGACCAGAGGCAGCCAACCCTGGATTCATCCCTCCACAGCCTGGACCCTTCCAATAAATCTCGTTATCTGCCTGGTGCGACTCTCTCATCAGAAGAAGCCAAAAAGCAATAAAAATAAGAATGAAGAAGTGGATCAGGGCTGAAACTCTTGAGCATCTCAGCTCAGTTGGGAAGCCCTCCCCTTGGAGCTCCAATGCCTCTTCTAAGGAGGCTTCCTCTCAGAGCTGTGTGGTTCCTGTGCTCCCATGTCTCAGGATGCCCTTCCATTGAACCTTCTCATCTCAGAGCTGTGTGGTTCCTGGTCTCCCAAACCTCAGGGTACCTTCCCATCATAGCAGGAGTATTAAACCCACAGATTAGCTCATCTCTAATCCTCAGAGGTATCTGTTTGTACAGTATATGGTGAACTGGACAAGATTCAGAGAATAAGACCGTACAAAATGCTGAGTCCTACATGGGATGTCTATATCACACACTCAGACAGAGGATCTTTGCAGAAAAGGAGGTAGAAAGAGTCTAAGAATCAGAGTAACTACAAGGAAGTTATTTTCTGAATACAAGATTAATACTAAGGGCCCTAGTAGGTCAATCAAACTCCAGCTGAAAGCCAAACATCCAAAAATATAAAAAACTAGACTTAAAGGGAAAATTAAAGAGAGACGTTGCAAGGGGACAAAAAGTTGAGTGGCTAAGGAAAAATGGGTGGATCTGACAGAAGATAGGGTGAATATTAAAATGCACTGTACAAAATTTTCGAATAGTTAATTTAAAATTTCAAAAAATATTTGGGAAGAAATTTATTTTCTAACTACTTTATAAAGATGTTATATTGTTTAAACATAGTAGTTTTGATAGGGGATATTCATACGTTAATTTTTCATAATTTCTTTTATTTTATTCATAAAGGGACTTTTTAAATCCTTTCTCTTCCTATTAAGACATATAGTGCAGGCCAGACAATGTAGTATGTGTCTTTTATCACAGCAGTTGACAGGCAGAGGCAGGAAAATCACTCTGAGCTTCAGATAAACCTGATATACATAACTAGTTTCAAGCCAGTCAGAGCTACTTACTGAGTCCTTATAGGATAGATAGTATTTTCTTCAATATTGCCAAATACAAATGAGCTAAACATTTTGAATGTAACTTTTACATATGGTTTTCCTGATTGTTTTGTAACTGTTCTTAAAGTATGTAGTCTGTTATAAACAAAGTCTAATTTTTTAAGTTAATTTTATATCCAGCTACTTTGCTGAAGGTGTTTATCAGCTGAAGGAGTTCTCTGGTAGAATTTTGGGGGTCACTCATGTATACTATTACATCCTCTGCAAATAGTGATACTTTGACTTCTTCTTTTCCGATTTGTATCCCCTTGATCTCCTTTAGTTGTCTTATTGCTCTAGCTAGGACTTCGAGTACTGTGTTGAAGAGATAAGGAGAGAGTGGGCAGCCTTGCCTTGTCCCTGATTTCAGTGGGATTAATTTGAGTTTCTCTCCTTTAGTTTGATGTTGGCTATAGGCTTGCTGTATGTTGCCTTTACTGTGTTTAGGTATGTGCCTTATATCCTTGATTTCTCCAAGACTTTAAACATGAATGGGTATTGGATTTTGTCACATGCATTTTCGGCATCTCCTTCAGTTTGTTTATATAGTGGATTACATTGATGGATTATTGTATACTCAACCACCCCTGCATGGCTGGGATGAAGCCTACTTGGTCATGGTGGATGATATCTTTTATGTGTTCTTGGATTTGGTTTGCAAGTATTTTAATGAGTATTTTTGTTTCAATGTTCATAAGAAAGATAGGGTCTGAAGTTCTCTTTTTTTGTTGAGTCTTTCTGTGGTTTGGGTATCAAGGTGACTGTAGCTTCATAGAATGAGTTTGGTAATGTTCCTTCTGTTTCTATTTTGTGGCCAAAGACAAAGGGGCCAAAAAAGAAATTAGGAAAACAACACCCTTTACAATAGCCACTAATAACATAAAGTACCTTGGTGTGTGACTCTCACCAAACAAGTGAAAGACCTGTTCGAAAAAAAAAATTCAAGTCTCTGAAGAAAGATATTGAAGAAGATATCAGAAGATGGAAAGATCTCCTGTGCTCATGGATCAGTAGGATTAACATAGTGAAAATGGCCATTCTGCCAAAAGCAATCTACAGATTCAATGCAATTCCCACCAAAATAACAACCCAATTCCTTACAGACTTTCAAAGAACAACTTTTAACTTCATATGGAAAAACAAAAAACCAAGAATTGCCAAAACAATACTATACAACAAGAGATCGTCTGGAGGTATCTACATCCCTGATCTCAAGCTGTACTACACAGCAATAGCAATAAAAACTGCATGGTATAGGCATAGAAACAGAATGGTGGATCAATGGAATCAAATGGAAGAAATAAGCCCACAGAATTATGGATACTTGATTTTTGACAAAGAAGCCCTCTTCAACAAACGGTGCTAGTCCAACTGGATATCTACATGCAGAAAAATGCAAATATATCCATATTTATCACCCTGCACAAAACTAAAGTCCAAGTGGATCAAAGACCTCAACATAAAACCAGATACACTAAATCAGTTAGAAGAAAAAGTGGGGAAGAGGCTACAACTCACTGGCATAGGAGACATCTTCCTGAACAGAACACCAACAGCACAGGCTCTAAGAGCAACAATCAATAAATGGGACCTTGTGAAACTGAAAAGCTCCTGTAGAGCAAAGGACTCTGTCATCAGAACAAAACAACAGCCTACAGACTGGGAAAGGATCTTCACCTAACCCTGTATATGACACAGGGCTAATATCCAGAATATATAAAGAACTCAAGAAGTTAAAAAGCAACAAATCAAGTAATACACTTAAAAAATGGAGTACAGAGCTAAACAGAGAATTCTCTATAGAGGACTACAGAGTGGCAGAGAAACACTTAAAAAAATGCTCAACGTCCTTAGTCATCAGGGAAATGCAAATCAAAATGACCCTGAGATTTCACTTTACACCCATCAGAATGGCTAAGATCAAAAATTCAAGTGACAACACATGCTAGAGAGGATGTGGAGAAAGGGGAACCCTCCTCCACTGCTGGTGGTAATATAAACTTGTGCAACCACTTTGGAAATCAATCTGTCACTTTCTCAGACAATTAGAAATAATGCTACCTCAAGAAGCAGCTATACCACTCCTAGACATATATCCAAAATATGCTCAAGCACACAACAAGGACATTTGCTCAACCATGTTCATAGCAGCTTTATTCGTAATAGGCAGAATCTGGAAACAACCCAGATGTCCCTCAATGGAAGAATGGATGCAGAAATTGTGGTACATTTACACAATGGAATACTACTCAGCAATTAAAAACAAGGAAATCATGAAATTTGTAGGCAAATGAAGGGATCTAGAAAAAGAATCATCCTGAGTGAGGTGTCCCAGAAGCAGAAAGATACACATAGTATATACCCAGTTATAAGTGGATATTAGACATATAATAGAGGATAAACATACTAAAATATTTATACCGAAAGAAGCTAAGCAAGTAAGTAAGATGATCAGTCCTCACTCAGAAAGACAAATGGGATGGACATTGGAAGAAGGAGAAAACAGGAAACAGGAGAGGAGCCTACCACATAAGGCTTCTGAAAGACTCCACCCAGCAATGTATCAAAGCAGATGCTGAAACTCATAGCCAAACTTTGGACAGAGTGCAGGGAAACTTACGAAAGAAGGGGGAGATAGTAAGACCTGGAGAGGACAGGGACTCCACAAGGACAGCAACAGAACCAAAAAAATCTGGGCCCAGGGGTCATTTGTGAGACTAAGGACCATTTGTGAATATAACCTAGAACCTCTGCTCAAATATAGCCCATGTTAGTTCAGTATCCAACTGTGTTCCCTCGTAAGGGGAATAGGAACTGTCTCTGACATGAACTTAGTGGTTGGCTCTTTGATCATCTCCCCCTGACAAGGGAGCAGCCTTGCCAGGCCACAGAGGAGGACAATACAGCAGTCCTGATGAGACCTGATAAATTAGGGTCAGATGGAAGGGAAGGAGGACCTCCCCTATCAGTGGACTTGGAAGAGGGGCATGGGAGGAGATGAAAGAGGGAGGGTAGGAATTAGGGAGGCGTCCACAGCTGGGATACAAAATAAGCTCTAATTAATATAAAAAAATAAAAATTTAATAAAAAATTCAAAAATAAAGAAAAAAGTCTATATTCAAAAAAAACAAAATGTAATAAATGAATATAAAACATGTTTAGAAAAAAAACATATAATATAGGATACACCTACTAATATCTGTACACCTAAAGAAACTAATCATGGAGGATGACTCTGGCTAAATGCTCAAACCCTATACAGCAAGGCAAAGAAGAGGATGAACATCAGAAGAAGGAGAAAACAGGGAACAGTACAGGAGCCTGCTATAGAGGGCCTCTGAAAGGCTCTAGCCTGCAGGGTATCAAAGCAGATGCTGAGACTTATGGCCAACCTTTGGGCAGAGTACAGGGAATTTCATGAAAGAAGTAGGAAATAATAAGACCTGGAGAGAACAGGAGCTCCACAAGGAGAGCAACAGAACCAAAAAATCTGGGTACAGGGGTCTTTTTGAGACTGATACTCCAACCAAGGACCATTGATGGAGATAAATTAGAACCCCTGCACAGATGTAACCCATGGCAGTTCAGTGTCCAAGTGGGTTCCATAGTAATGGGAACAAGGACTGTCTCTGACATGAACTGATTGGCCAACTCTTTGATCACAGCAACCTTACCAGGCCACAGAGGAAGTACAGATACTCCTGATGAAACCTGACAGACTAGGATCAGAAGGAAGGAGAGGAAGACCTCCCCTATCAGTGGACTTGGGGAGGGGCATGTGTAGAGAAGAAGAAAGGAGGGTGGGATTGGGAAGGGAAGGGGGATGGAGCCATGGGGGGGATACAAAGTGAATAAAGTATAATTAATAAAAATTAAAATGAAAATGAAAAAAAAGAAAAAACAGTAAGGGGTATCTTCTTAAAACTGGATTGGTTCTGAAATTTAAATTATTAAAACAAATCTTTAAGAAGCAGTAATATTTTAAAACATTTCTGCATATATCAAGTTTTAATTAAAATGAGTATATAAAATATTATTACTATAAAAGGTCAGAGGAATATCAATGATACATATAGTTTGAAAGTAAATTAAATACCTTCAGATTATATTTGTGAGCTTTATCCAAAATTGTTGGAACCAAGTAATCAGTAGCTTCTCCATTCTTATCACTTGAATCAGGTGGATACCAAGACAGGGCCAGTACTCCTAATAGAAAATCATAACAAAAAATGAAAAACAGTAAGGCATTACCAAGAGTGACTGCAGGTGTCAAAAACTGGCAACATGAGTTCCAAGTATATTCAAAATGGTGGTGCAGTTATTTGGTTATTTGATCCAATATTTATGTAACGATTTTAAACAATATCTTTTGAAATTAATATACCACATATTTTACAATAATTAAGGCTCTTAGTAAGAAAGCATGTAGTCCTTATATCTATCACCAACCATACTGCCCAGTTCTTCACCTGCACATCTTTCATTCAAATGCAATATTTTCTATATTTGACATGGCTTTTATTAGTGTCGTCTGATTCTGTAGATAAACTAACCATTATAGTATCAGACAGACTGGTTTAATATAAACATTAGTCTCCTGCCTAATGTTTATCTAACCCTCCTTCCTTCCACTGAATAGCCCCAGTTTTAATTGATTTTTCACTCTCTATAATTCTGTCTCTGTCAGAATGTCATATAACTTGAACCTAAAGTACATAGCCCTCTACAACTGGACCCTTTTGCTTAACTACTTGTACTTTAGCTCTATCATGTCTTTTTATGACTTAGTAACTCATACTTTTTTACTGCTGCATATTCATTTTGTGGATGTTTATCCACTTTCCTATTAAACATACTGGTAGCTTTTTACTTCTGGCAATTATGAATAAAACTTCTCTAACCATCCATATTCTGTTTTTTTTATACAACCATTTAAGAAAAGAATTAATATAGGCAAAATGATGGGAGTTGTTCCCTATGCTACCTACTTATTTCTTTACTAAGAAATTACAATATAGGTATTAGGAACACCAGCATAAAGAGAAATCATTAACCAAAGAGAGAATATTTAAGACAAATACTTCAAAGTTTCACATATAAAGGAATGGTAGGGCAGAAGAGACAGCACGGATGTCTCATTGGACCAATGTTTTTTTTTTTTTAATACAGGGGAAGAAATAATAATATTATATAAAGAAAATATTGTGAAAATTAAGGAATCAAGATTAGAAATGGCTCAAAATGAAGTCAGCCAAAATTCCATCATGGATGGGTACAGGATTCACCTAATGCCACGATTGGCTGAGGAACAATTAGCAATTCTAAGGATATTGGAGAAGTAACAGTTTTCTCCAGAGATGTGGTCCCTAAGAGATTACCCTCATGCACATATAGGCTCTACTAATTGGACTAAGTGAGTTTATAAACAGAGCACATAAAGTTGAAAATAAAAAGTGATGGTGGTTGGGGGGGAGTAAGGGGAAGAATTAGAGAGGAGGGAATGGAAAATAGATTCAGTTAATCCACATTAAATGCACAGATGAAATTCTTAAACAGAAAAAGAAACTGCTGCAGAGGTAGACTTTAACACTCAAATTTTGTCATAGTCATAATACACACAGAAGAATTCTAAATAGAGGAACAAAGTGACACTTTCATTAAAGCTAATGAGGGAAAGCTATCTTCGTTCTCTATCCAAGAAATAGCAAAAACCTGTAACAGAATAAAGAACTGATAGTGGATGGGGGTCCAGGGAAGTTTTGGCTATTGAAGAAGGGAGCTGCACCTAGAAAAGGATGTTGGGGAAAATAAAACTTGGGGAAAAAAAACTGATCAATATTTGAGCAGTCCACTAGCCGCACTTGTAACATCAAGGGTAACAAGAAACATTTTCTTACCTGACAGCCTAGAAAAGAAACTTCCTTCTCACAAAAAGCAATGGAAATAAACATATATAAAGGAAACAGCACATCTCGAAAGTCACAAAGCATGTGACTACTGTAAGCAAGTTTCACAGAATTCAAACCAGGATTCTACTCATAATAATCATGCAATAACTTCTAGCAGCTATTGATCTAACAGCAGACCAGCGTCAAAGATAGGCAATAACAAATGTCATGAAGAAGGTCCTAGCAGAAGGATTACTAAGCTCATAATCAAAGCAATCAGGAAGTCAGCTCCCTCACGTGTGCCTGGAAGGAGTGGAGCAGCTCTAGGAAACAGCAGTCTACAGCCCTGACTCTGAATGCTCACATGTCTGCCGTGCTTCATGCAGGTTTCTAGGTGAGCCCACATCAGCATTCTTAACAGCAAAAACAAAGCAAAGTCACTCAGGAAGGATCTTCTTCCTGAGCCCAAATACCATGTTTCAAAGAATAATGAATAATAGAAGCACAATAAAAAGAACACACGGAAATAAAGCATCGGGCTTTATTGGTGGAATTCCAAAAGACAACAGTCCTGGCTAGGTGAAACCTTCGGATGCTCTCCCTAGTGACTAAAGCATTTCTCAGGCACTGGGTATTATCTAAAGACATATACTTGGAAATTACACAAAAGGCAGAGAAAGATGAGGGGCATTGGTGACACGAGAATAACTAGTGATTACTTTCACCAGTAAAGTTAAAGGTATACAATGTAATACTACAGCAACTTTAAAAATAAATAAGATTGATTGTATGTACTAGGCCAAAAGAGATTACAGAATGAAATCATTCACAAATTCAATGTCAGATAAGGGATAAAGATGAAGAAAGAATCATAAAAAGGACAGGTGAAAGGCAAAATGAAACATTTAAAGCCTTTTACATTAAAGCTTTATTACATTAAATAAAGCCTTATTACATTAAATAAAAAATGAAATTGACAAATTGAAAAGAAATAAAGCCAAACTGTATACTACAAAAGCAAAAACAGGGGAAATGTCCAACACATGGCTACAGAAGCAAACACCCTCAATCATATAATAAAATATAATCACCAGTAAAAATGACTAAAACTGATATTCTTAACAACACAGATGAATCACAAAATCCTGTGCTATGCAAAATAAGACAAGCAAAGAGGATAGCTAATTAATTCTGTTGTCATAAGGGAAAAATCACAAGCACTTCACAGTGACAGAGGTCAGATACAGATGTTGACATGGGGTCAGGGTCAGCAGTAAACAGGGCAATGATGACAATTTAGGCAAAGGAGGAACTCGTGGACTTTTTTCCTCAGCTTTCCAAGCGTTAAAAGGGCAGGCATGCTCTACCATACACCATCAAGGATGAAGCCTTTTGGGTTACAGAGATACTTTATTTCATGGGTATATTGGTACTTTAAAAGATGAGATAATTTTTTATATTAAGTATAATTCTTTAATAATAAAATTGTGAATTGAGTTAGAAAACAATAACAGCATATCTAAAAATACTTTTATTAATTAAACAAAGTACATTAAAACCAATTAAAAAGTGGTTACCTAAATTTTTAAAAATACATATTACCTAGGTCTGGTGTCGTAGGGCCATAACCTCAGCTACTTAAAAAGATTAAAACAGGAGGACCAGCCTTCAGTCCTTAAAGACCCTGCCTCACAATATAGGACAAAAAGGGCTGTAGCTCAGGTGTAGAGGGGTGGCCTAGCACATGTGAAGTCATCAGTTCAAATCCCAGTCCTGCAAAGCAACAACAACAGTAACAAACCAGAACAGGATACACAGGCAGATTAATCAGGGATAAGAGTTAAGACTGTAACTAACAGTAAAGACTGAATAGTAATTTAACTGTCCACACAAATTATTTACATATGGAAATAAATGAATTACCAACCAATTGAGGCTGAGCGTATTTGCCTCATGTGAGTTTCTACAACAGAGGGGTCTCTAGAGCTGTAACTTCCTAACTCAGGATAAAAACTGGAGCCGATGTCATCTGGAGGAGTATGTCTCCCTTGTGGATAGTTCTTGGCTATTCTAGGGTCCCAATGCTCCAAGACCGGATGATTCCAGTGTAGATATTTACCATCAAATTGTGGGTTTCCATACCAACTGTAATAAAATACATGCACAAAATAGTTCAGAGGAGGCAGTTCTTCCAGGTTCACTTCAGAGGCTTTGGATGGCCACACAGTCATGGCAGCAGCTTGTAAATTCTTGGAATTGGTTTCCATGTTGATTCTATCACTCTTTTGGAAGTCAGCTTTGTTTCCCAAATAGGGCTTTGGTGGATGAAGTTCTGGAAGAAGGTCAAGTCCAAAAGGAGTTCCAAAGGACGCTGTGTTTGGCCTCAGCATCTTTAAGCCCATCATCAGGGAGAAGACAAATGAAATAAATAGTGACAAAATGATACAAGTCCTCCTTCGAAATTTTGCCATGATGACATACTTTAAACTCCAAAATAGTTAAGTGTTTTGCTGCAATTCATTGAAAAAAAAAATCGTTAGTAACTGATACCATCAATATTTTTCACAGATTTTAAAATGGAAACTAAAACCTAGACTTTAAAAAAGTAACAGTATTATAATAAATCACCAAAAACTATTAAATAAAAGAACATGTATACACACACACACACACATACACACAAACACCCAAACACACACAGGCAAATACACATACACAAGAAGTACTGATTTGAAAATTTCATTGTATATGTCAATAATATCTAGTCAGATGAAACCTAGAAACCTGTTTACAAATTGAAATATATTTTTCATCATGTGACTAAACTTTATATATACAGAATATACAAAGTAAGTAATTCATTTATATGGACTAAAGTTTAAAGTGGCAGTTAATGAAGGAAGATACTTATGAGTCAGTCTTTTAAATAAAAACATTAAAGTCTAGTGATAATGTTTTCAAAAGGGTCCTTAAGTTGAAAAAATAATATTAGAAGAAGGGAATAATTATACATTTTAAATTTTATTTGAGAATGGAATAAAATCACTTAAAACTTTGTAATGATAGTTCTGGAAAAAAATGGAGGTTAGATATTCTGGCAACAATCAATTACCACTGAATGACTGTATTCCCAAAACCCATGAATCAAAAACATAACTCCTATCTCAACACTGTTGAGTCAGACTTAGTGGGAGATGATGGCTCCACCCACCATGAATATTTTTTTACCTTTTATTAAAAGTTTTAAATTTTAGATTACTGTTTTAGGTTTCCTGGTGGCACTTTCAAGCATATTTGTTTTCGATGGATCTCTTCTTTCTTGTCCCCCAGCCCTTGTTGAAAGCCCTTGCATCTCCTGTTACCCTAGCTTCCTTTCCACTGCCATGCTACTTGTGTCCTAATATCCTCACCTCCTTCTTCAACACCCTTTCCACTCTTGAATTTTCCTTTCAAGTTCCATAACCTATAACCATGCTTTCCCTCCTCCTTACATACACATATACATACAAATATGCCCTAAAGATCAGCAAATGAGAGAGAACATGTGATTTCTAACTTGAGTTATCTCATTTAACATTTTCCAGATGCCTCAATTTCCACGCAAATTCCTTTATCTCATTTTTCTTAAAAGCTTAACAAAATTGAACTGTATATGTATACCACATCATGAATGACTTAATAGTGTTGTCAGGCTGGTTTGCTCTCTTGAGCTCTTCCTGTTCAAAGGATACAATATCTAGACACCATCAGACAACATCCCTCCTCCAACAACTAATTCTGCCAAATCTTAATTTTAGATTTCCTAATGTCAGAGCTGTGAGAAATAAATTTCTCTTCCATATGAATGATCTAGTTTTCTGAACCTTTTTATTGTAACATATAATGGACTAATATACAAAGTAACAGGCAAGAATCATGTTAATGTTTGATGGGACACAGTATTGCCATATATTTGTGAGTATTTCACCAAAACATCCTTAACTCATAAAATGGAAAAAATGACAGTTGACAGACTACCAAACAGCATTTTCAACAAGCGGTCAAAATTAATTTGGGGCACAGTTGACAATGGTTTTCTAGAGAGAATATACTGTGAATGAAACAATCACTGCTATGGAATTTTGTTAAAAAATTAACGTCATGAAGAAACTAAGGCCACACACAAACAGACACATGCATATGTATTTGTACTCGTAAATATTCCCATACATACTCATCCATTATACATAGTTTATACACTCTGCTCTCTACATTGGAGTTCTGTGTCCAAGGTTCAAGTAACCACAGATGGCTACTGACCAGAAATTTTACATCTGTGCCCCTATAGCACTGGAATACAGAAAACTGCTGAAAAAGAGTAGAGAGAATGTAGGAGCTGGAGGATGGAGAGAGGATGCTGTGAAATGCTATCAAAATGGACTCAGCAGCTGTAGTTACTGCACAAGAACAAGAGAATTAAAAATTCCAGCAGGAAGCAGTGTTCTCAAGGGCCAAAATATAGCTGAGCACTACTGGTAGTTGATGACTGCTTGGAGAGAGACACAGTCACATTATCCTCAGGGTGCGGCCACCCCTAGGTTGCTTATAGCACAGAGAACAACCCCACACCTATGTGTTCTTGTGCAGCACCAAGTAAAAACAACAACAACAACAAAAAAAAAAAACCTCAATTAATTATGGAGGCCAGGTGTGGTGGCACCTGTAATCCTAGTACTGAGGGTGGTGGAGGCAGGCAGATCTCTGTGTGTTTGAAGCCAGCCTGGTCTACAAAGTGGGTCCAGGACAGCCAAGGCTACACCAAGAAACCCTGTCTTGAAAAACAAAACAAAATTAATTATGGAGGACATAAAGTTGGCCAAATTCTGGGACAAGTTGGAGGGGGGACTAGAGTGTAAGTATATATATATGAAATTTTCAAATAATAAGTAAAAGTTATTATTTAAATTTTTTTGAGCTCTGTGGTTACAAGTCCAAATTACTGTATTTTCTTTGTCTAACCTGATGTTTCTATATTTCTTTTCTCCATTGCAGTTATCTTATTCATAGGACCGTCAGGATGAAGACTCATGTCATATCTGACAACATATCACTAAGTAATTATAAACCAAGAGCAATTCTTCATGATGATCATGATAAAAGTTGGGTGACATGAAACCAATCCAGACCTGGGAGATGGATGTGACACACATCTTTAATCCCAGAACTTGTGAAACAGAGGCTAGCAGATCTCTATGAGTTTCCAGGCCATCCTGGAACTTCCAGGCCAGCCAGGGCTACATATTAAGACTCTTTCTCAAAATGAATGAATGAATTAATTAATATAATAAAACTAACCCACTGGAAGTAGGAGAAAACAAGTAACAGGACAGTAGCCTACCACAGAGGGCACCTGGAAGACTCCACCTAGCAGTGTTTGAAAGCAGATGCTGAGATCCATAACCAAGCCTTCGGCAGAGTATAGGGAATCATATGAAGGAAGGAGGAATTAGTATGACCTAGAAGGGACAGGAGCCCCATAAGGTCCAAATATATCAGGGCACAGGGGTCTTCTCTGAGACTGTTTTTCCAAACAAGGACCATGCATGGATATAACCTATAACCCCTGCTGAGACATAGCCCATGGTAGATGAGTATCTAAGTGGGTTCCCTAGTAAGGGAGACAGGAATTGTTTCTGACATGAACTCAATGTCTGGCTCATTGAGCTTCCCTTCCCCCCCCCCCAAGGGAGGAGCAGCCTTGCTAGGCCACAGATAAGGACATTGCAACCATCCTGAAGATACCTGATAAGCTAGGGCCAGATGGAAGGAGAGGAGGACATCCTCTCTCAGTAGACTCAGAAAGGGCAGGGAGGAGATGAGGGAGGGAGGGGAGGATTGGGAGGAAAAGAGGGAGAGGGCTACAGCTGGGATACAAGTAAATATATAAAATTATTAAAAAAAAAAAAAAACAAAAAACAAAAAACTAACCCAGTATATTAGACTGAGCATGTAGTTCAGTGATATGAACATATGCCTAGCATGACCAACTCCTTGGGGTCTTGATCCTTAGCCCTGCCTGGAAAAAACAAACAAATAAATAAATATACTGAATATATTATCTCTAGAAAAGCATTCAAGGTTCAAGTCAAAGCAGAAATCTGCCTTCTCTTCCTAACCCTTTCCCAAAGTCTCCTGAGTAGAAAACTTGTTCTCCTTTAATAGTTGTATTTCTCCTACTGTAACTGCAACCAACCTTTCTGTGTACCAGTTTTCTAGTATAGATTTACCAAAGTAGACTTATACTACAGTAGATCCCAACAGATATTACGATCCCCGATCACTACCAGTTTTCTAGTATAGATTTACCAAAGTAGACTTATACTACAGTAGATCCCAACAGATATTATCATCCCCGATCATTATCAGCTTAAGTTTTGGCCCTCCTGCTTCTGACACTAGCATGTGTTTGGGAAGTAAATCTATAAAAGTTTCTACTCTTCATATGCAGGCCAGATCTGCGTCAAGTGCATAATAAACAACAATGTAAATGAACATTTATGAAGACTTAATAATTTTAAAGTCCATCTTACCATCTTAAAATTTGTGACAATACAATGCCTCTGAAGCATAAAACAAGCAGTGTTCTTGCAGGAGACAGGCAAAGGATCAACTTACCCACCTTTAACTAAAGAAAGAGGTTTCAGAAGTTACTTGTGAGAAAAACAAACAAAAATCCCTCTACAAGTCAACTGCTGGTGTATAGGTTCTCAAAGCAGGAAACTCAAGGTACTGGCTACTAACAATCTGTGTTCATCAAAGGAAAGTTTGCACTTTGCAGAAGTTACAGACTGGTTCTTCTGAAACCAGGCTATTTTTATGTTTCACGCTTTTAATATTTTAAAATGACAGCTAATGTGATTTCTAATTTTAAAAAAGTATTACATACTCGTGTAGCCAAGGGATCTAAATGACCCAGAAACAGAGTGATACTGATTATTTTTAAAATATTTGCCCATATAATATAACTTAGAAAAAGTCAGTTTCCATTTTTAAAATTATCAGTTAAATTACAAAAATTTCTTCCACTTATTCTTTTGTTTTGATACTGTTCTCTTCTAATTTTATGCTAGATACGATTGAGTTAGGCAGGTGCACCACTGGCCTGCTCTTAGGAAAGCTCCTGGCACCTCTACCAGACGGGCCTGAGTTTAGGACTTCTGCTCCCTTCTCCAATGGGTATAAAGCAGATGAGTGATTAAATACTGAGTTCTGAGGCCGAATCTGCATATATCTTAAAAATGAAAAGGTCATTTGAATGACTTATTGCCTAGGCCAAAGTTAGTGTAAATTTATATAGACACACCTGAGCTTAAGACTGGCAACATTTTTCTTCCTTTAACATCTTTTAAAAATAGTGAGTACCTAGACAAAGATAAAACTAACATAGATAAAAATACACATCTGAAACTTCCAGATTCTTGCTCAGGTCAGTTCTATTGCAAGCAGAAGAAATCTTTTGTACAGAAGTTCAGTCAGACATAATCTCATTATTCCATTTTTACGTTCGCAACCATCTATGAAGTAGATGTTGCAGGTACTTCTATGTACTTCATGTTACAAGTGATGAAACCCAGCAGTTAACTTTTCCCAAGCTTTTGGGCTAGCAAATAGCCAAGTAACCTGCCACTGAGCATCTAGCAAGCGCAGAATACAGTACAGGAACTTGGGCTCCTGGCTGCGGCCTATGTGGCTTCAAGTATAGAAGGCATGCTAAAATGACTTTCACCATGGAAGATGGCTCAGAAGATATGATCAATGACTTTTTTTTTCACCATGGAAGATGGCTTAAAAGATATGATCAATGGTTCCCTCCTCCTTGAACTGTGGCCCACAACTAATGAGAAGGCAGCGCATCATGTTTACTTTCTGATCATATACCCATTACCTATATAGGAGTATGAAGCACTTACAGCTTTGTAAGTGTAACTAACGTGAATTACTTTCACCAAAACCTGGATTAAGTTTGCATTTTTCTTTCAACCAGCCGCCTATACACTGAAAGGTGAATAGACTATCATCTAAGTCTCATTTATATTTATTTCTAAGCTCATCCAGACTTACATTAGCTTTTGTAAGCCTCCTTGTAATTAGTTTTTAGTACTTCTTCATCTCCCATTCTATCATCCGTAGGTGCTTGACATAACGAAACGAAAGTTTTAACCGCTCGTACAGCCCAACTTGTTCCACCGCAAACGGAAAAGAAACCGGCCACTGCAAAGGGGCTTTCTATAGTGCACACAGAGCCAAGCAAGTTAAAGGGGAACTGGACAAAGACCTCGGAGAACGGACCTGTCCTGGCGGCCTTTCCGGTGCAAAGCTCGCCAGGAAGACTGCCGCCGCGACCGCCTGGGGCCTCCGACTCACTCCCAGGTTCGGGACTCCGGGTGGAGGTGTGGAAAACCGCCTTGGGGCAAACTTGAGCGGCCGGGCCAGGCCCGGCTGCGTTGCGGGTAACTAGGCTGAGCAGGACTGGGTTCCTGGGTCAAAGGGCGCCGCAAGCAGGCAGCCCCCGATTGGCTGGCGGTAAGCGCGTAGGCGTTAGCCGCGGAGTCGCTGTGGGCCTCAGCTCCGGGATCCCGCACTACTCACCGGGATCTGACAGCAGGCCACGGGCGGGGACTCACCGACTGAGGGAAGGAATCCCGAGCTCGGCCAGCGCTGACAGCTCTTGCGGCGGACGTTCAGTCCCGCCTCCCAGAGGACACCGCCGGGCAGGGTTCCGGGGGTGGGGCTCTGCGGGACCCCGGCTTCTGGGCGTGGCGAGGCTTCTGGGCGGGGCTTCTTGTGAGGTGTGGCGCTGGGGCGGGGCTTCTGGCAGAGGCAGGGCTTCGGGGGCGGGGCTCAGAGTCTCCAAGCTGGTACTAGAGACTTCAGCAGGGCCTCGGTGGAGGCAGCTAGGAGAAATGAAAACGCTCTTATTTTTTGCCTCTAAGTTATTTTTGACTCTAAATTAAGCCACAAATCAATAGAGGTCAGGTGTGTTTTGTTGTTCATATTTTAATAATTCATTCAATTGTATTTATGATGCATTGCTTATTTCCAAAGTTGAAGTGCATTTTAGTTTATAAATGGATCTTTCATTTGCAAGCCAGAAGTAGACAAAGATATATTAAACTTACAGGTATACTAGGGATCATGTGTGTGCAATTACAATAAAAATGGAGACTAAGTTAGATCAAAAAACAAGTTTTGCAGCAGAGAATACAGCTGGGGTTTTCAATCTTACATCAGCCTCAGACACCAAGAGGATTCCATGTTTTGTTTTGGTTACATGGTAACAAAGAAATCTTGACTCAGAAGGTGGAATTTGCACATGTGAGGGTATGAACAGTATTGTAAAGGCTCCCCTTTAAAAAACTGCTGGGCTTTTAAAGAGATTTGAAATATATATACATATATATGTAATAATGAAAAATATGCCATAGTACTGGCTACAAAACTTAAGATCAAAAAAATTGTTTTCCTATCACCAATATGTAGTATTTTGTGTTTTTCATCGTTTTATTCTTTTGAAAATAGATTTTTGAAACTATGGAGCTTCCTGAAAATCCTGTCTTCCTAGCTTTGCATGTTAAACATGTGAAATATGATCTGGGTTTTTGTGCTAACATGTTTGCTACATGTTTATGTTTTAAAATTCCTAAACATACAAATTCATTTTACAGCAAATAGTTTGCTTCGTTATTCTAAAACCTTTTTTTTTAACTTTTTGCCTGAAAATATTTTTGAATGGACTTTCCTTTAATTTGTGTGTTTCTCTTCCATCATGGTAACATATACCTGTTTAGTTAGATCCCTGTGGCTAGTAGGCTTTCTGGAAAAATTCCTGTTTTCAATTTAAGTTCATTTTACTTATAATTGTTTGGGGTTTTTTGTTTGTTTGTTTGTTTAGTTAGTTAATTTCTATGTGGATAAATAAATTTACCTTATGGGTTGAAAATACCTTTACTTCCTTTGTGCATTGTCTTTACTTTTGTGGTACTTTGATAAACAAAATCCTTAAAGCTTAGAATATTGTTTGTTGCATACTCTTATTTTGCAATTGTGAAATCATGCGTTTGCATCAGACACCAAAATTTATGGTAAAACTTTAGTAGTGCTGTATTAACATCAAGAAGATAAGAATGTTGTTCATAGGTCCATTTAACATAATCCTGAAGGCCATCTTATTCTATCATGCTCCAATTGACTATAAACTATATTCTCTTTTGCGTCTATAAATTTTTAAGTTTAGTTATGAAATAATGAACAATATAAACAATAAGTAAGAACACCTATGCACTAAACTATAGGTACATATAACATTTGTAACTTCATTTTCCTTATTGATGTTATGTTAGCTAAGATTGGGTCTTTATTCGTTGTTTTGGAATTAACCAGCCAAGGTCAATTAAAAGATTCTGTTTGAATATTGATTTGCTTTAATGAAACTTGAGAATTAAATTTATAGATTTTTATAGTTGAGAGATATATCTTCTGTGAACATGTTATGCTTATAGATTTATATTTGAGTCTGGTATATTCTGTAATGCTTTTTAATTCATGTTATGAAAGTTTTTGTAGGTTTTTATTACATAGATTTTTTTCATGTTTATTGCTAATGCTGGTCATAACTTTCTTTAAATTACATCCTGTATAGTCTGATGATGTGGTCAATGGTAAAATGGATAAGACCCTGGGATTAATTTTAAGCACTGAAAACAAATTCCAGCAGATTATACTCATTATTAGCACAAAGGGGCATTGATTTTGTATGTACTTTATAGCCACAAGATGTGCTCACATTTTGTTTATTTGCTTTGCTTTCTGTTACATATCAATCTATGTAAACAGTTGTTTCATTTATAAATGTGAATTTTTCACTATTTAAATCATCTTTTAACACAATTTTCAGTATGATGCGTTTTGACCCTGCTGACAGCATTGCTACACTGTTTCTAGTTTAATTCAATACCATTAAAATTTTATTATGAGTTTTGAGGTGTGGTATGGGTTTTTCATTATATAGTTAATTGCTCCTAGGTAATCAGTTTACTGGGTATTCTATTTCTAATTTTTTAACATGAATACTTGCTTACTTGATCAAATTAATCTTACCATTTATTGAGATAGTCATAGTTTCCTAGTCTAATACATTTGTGGTTATTAATAAATATGTTCAGATGTTGAATGCAAGGGAAGAACTTTATTTTATAAATATTTATATGTATGCCCACTTGCTTAAAAAGTATTTTGTTACTGCCAGAGCAAATCAATTAAAGTAGATTCACATTGAATCATCCTGTGTTTATCAGATTTGTGCAGTAGTGTTTTAAAACTGAGTTGGAATGGTAAGTAATGTCCTATCCTGCAACCCTGATCCCTCCTTTTCTCCTGTTGTGCTAAGAAGTTTGCAATGGATGGATAAAGACAACAATGCCAGCATTCTTTTTCTTCCAGGTCAGTTTTCGACATAGTGTTTCTTTCTTTATGCATAGTTTGTTTTTATTATCATATATAAAATTTCCTAATATGCCAAATTTTAAATATGAAGTGGTCATAGTTACTACAAAGTCTAATTTTCTGTTTTATGTAATTTTAAACAATACAGAATTTTGTTGGTACAGTTCTAAATGTTAATTATATAAATCCCTAAAATGAACTAGTAACTAGTAAAATAGTGAAAATTTTTATAGAAAGATTATGTATGTGTGTACATATAAACATACAGAGAACATCTGAGAGGGTGTGTTCATTGTGACCTATTATGACTCTTACTCATTTGTCCTTCTTTTTTTCCCTTCCTTCCGATTTCCTTCTGTGATCACTTATTTTGTTAATTAAAACTACACTACTAAACTAATGTGCCATACATTCAGCAGACAAATTATTTGAAGAAAACAGAGCTGTATGTGCATTGATTTAAGTGTAATGTATCAAGAGTGATCAGTCATTGAGATCTCCAAGGAAAATGTTATAAAGAGGGAAGGATGAAGGGAAACAATCAATTCATTTTCCCCTAAATTCTCTTCATGAACTACTCTAACACAGTAACCCATAAGCAGCCTTTGATTTCTGCTATCATTTTATTACTACATTAATTCCAAACACCATAAGGTACTTATGGTTTCACTGATCCTATTTCTGAAACACCAGCAATCATCATTTTCCTTTGAGTGTTAGTAATGAAAAACTTCCCTTTTTCCTACAGTGAGCCAAATGCTTACATTTTCAGCCGTCCTTTTCTCAGACCTATTTCAATGAGTCTTACTCTGTCTCCTGGGTATCACATGCCCTTCAACCACTGTTTTTTCTCAGTTTTGGCCACAAAGTGTCACGTTAATAACTCCTCTCATCTAGAATTATTCCTCTCATCTGGAAAGAAAACTCAGAGATCACAGGAAAGCATGTAGCCTGGAGAACAGTGTGAGGTGAAGGCTAGCTTTAGATAGTGACAATGGCTAGGAATCAAAAGGACTTCACACAAGAGTATAGTTTGGATCTTTCTCTTTTATGGCCAAACTTTCAGTACATCTTAATAACTCTTAATAACTCCATCTGCGTGTTCTGCCTTCTTCAGAACTCTAATTTTTTGTTGTTGTTGAAAAAATCTTGATGGTTCCCTCTGTCTATTAGCCAGTACCTTTAGTTTTCCCAAGGTAAAGGCCACTTAGGGCATTCTCTCTAATAAATAGCAACAAAATCCCAAACAAAACAAAACAAAAAGGTAAATCCCCAAGGAAAAGACTTTTTACAATCATAGAATCCTTCTTGGTGTCCATGTCTACTTTGATTTGATGCCTTCAGCTCCAATTTCATTTACAATTTGACACCAGTTATATTTTTGGTCTGTTCTTTATGTTCTATTTTGATTCATAAATGCTTAATTAGAGTATCCTATGATAGAATTTGGCATATACGACTTTAATAAATCTCTAAGAGTTCCATACTTTCTACTAAATGTCAGTGAGACCTTTTTACTATTCTAGTCTTTTGTTATAAATATACTAGGAAATCTGGAGGATGACCAATATTATGGCCACGGGAATCCAGTTCAACTCAAACACATGTACTCACAATTGGCAATGGGATCAAAGAAGATACTAGCCTTTGAAGATCATTACTGAAAGCTATATGTGAGATAAATTCACTGTGCCCACAATAAGATAACTTTTTGACCGAAGAGTTAGGCTTTTCTAAGAATAGACTCCCAGCTGAGGATTAAATTTATTATAGGTAACCCAGAAATATAAAGGCCAAGTCTTTCTAGTAAACATTCTGTGACTCATGCATTTTCCAGGGTCAGGGTATTTCTGAGGAACAGAGGTTCCAGTGCCACTTTTTTGTTCACATTGATGAATGATAAACAGAAAGCTCCTGGCTCGATAATAGGTGCTGTCAGAAATGAATGTGCTAATGACTAGGTAGAGGCAATTTCTTCCAATGAAGAAAGGGATAATGACTGCTGTGCAGGTGCATGGCTATAGAAAGCTGAGCCAGAAAGGGGATCCATGTCTTGAGAGGGGAAGTTAATGCATACATCGACGAAGAGCCTCTCAGCATTTGAAGGAATGAAGTTTTGTGTACTATAATCCTGCATAAGAGTCCTGTCAGATTAAACCAAGTTGCAAATGTTAGACCACTTTAAATGTAGAGTTTGTTCTCTTAAGGCCATATGGGCTTCTTCCTTTCTGAGGGATCATGGATTACGGAGTTAAATGTCCCTACCCTATCTTATGTTATGAAAGAGAATAAGTTTGTAAAGACAGAAAAGCAAAACAAGCCTCATTATTTCTCAAAATAGATGAGTTCCCTTGTGCTCTGTTCCTATAACAGAGGCCACAGGCAGTTCTCAACACAAAGCTCCTTCAAGACTATTTTCTGGGTCTGCTCGTTCTAAGAGGTAGTTTATATTCCTTTTATTAAAATAGAAAAAGGAAAAGAATGTAGATCTATTTAATGGTGTGTCTTCATTAAAGAATGTTGTCAAAATGCACGTAAGTCTGCATTGTGTGCCTTTGAAAAAATCTGTAATGACGATCTCCATGAGTACATGTATAGAAATTGATTCATGACTGGTTCTTCAAAAAACAGATCCTAATAAGTGCTTATAGTAAGGTGAACAATCACTCCCAAATATAACCAGCTCATAATCTCTTAAGTCTATAAATGTTTGTTTTTCAAAAGGAACATTGCCCACATGATTGTTAACCTTCAGATGCTCTGAGGGAGTTCTTAACAGGGAAACATCTTTTATGTTTTGCATGTTTTGCATGTTTTGCCTGCATATGTATGGATATGTGGCTGGTGCCTGCTGAGGCTAGAAGAAAGCAGTAGAGCCTCTAGAAATGGAGTTACAGATGGTTGCTAGCAATCAATTACTTGACCATCTCTTTCCATCCCCAATAAAAAGTAATAAAGGTAACTACTGCAATGAAACAGTATGACCCCTGCTGTCAGGACTGAGAACAGGACAAAGAATGTGAAAAATGCAGTGTCTTTTGCCTGTAGCAGGGGTGTGAGCACAAAAGACCATAGCAAGCTTTTTAAATGCTGAGGCTTCCCCATCAGATAGTCCAGTCCACTCAAAGAAGATTTATGTCCATGTGTCCATCTGTTTGTCATTTATTAATTTCCTCACATTCCTAGTGAGGCCAAGTCCCAGGAAGTGATGCGAGTAGTTGGCACATGATGCCAAACCAGGGCAGGGACCTTGGACACTAGCTATGAGGAACTGTCCTTGGTAGGACTAGGTTATGCTCTTGAAGAGTAGCATGCTTATACAGGTAAAAGAAGAAATACAGGAAAAAGTAAGAAATATGGGAAAAGGAAGAAACAAAGGCAGAAAAAAAAAAGAAGGAACTAATAGTTAAGGGATAGAGGAAATACAGTTTAAAGCCTGTGGTGTAAAACATGGGTAAGTAGAAACTAGAAACAAGCAGTAATATGTAGGTGCTGGGGGTGAGACTTGGGGGGATCCTCAGAAGTAGGTTGAAGGCATTACAACTTCATCGGTTCCTGGGCTGTGTTCAGAAGGTGTGCCCATGATTTTCAGGAAAGGTGATGTGAATTTGGCTACTTGAAAAACAAATAGGAGGAAAAGGATGCTGTGTTTGCTTTCAATTTAGCTATTTTCATGTTAGATTTGGCAAAAACCAAGCAGTACACAGATAGCTGATACAAGGTGGTAGAGCTCTTTAGGTATATGTGTTCATTTAAAATACCCATGTAGGTCAGGAAATTAGTAAGGACCAATGTGGTGGGGATTGCAAGTTTACAAGCAAGGCAGGAATAACATAGTCATAAAAAGGGGGAATAGCATAATGGATCAGGAAAATGCAATGTAGTGGGAATTTAGAGGGAATGCTAAATGTTACTATTGAAGAGACTTCTTAAACATATACATATAAACATATAAAATATTTTAATGGAGTTGCCCTATAGTAGAACAGCAATGACACCATGAGATACAACTAAAACTATGGAATAGATACATCTTTTTCAGTTGTTGGTCAGTGAGGTCCCACAAAGCCATAATTGTTGTAGATTTTTTACCTTGATTTTGATTACTACTCAAAACTTGACAAGTAAGACCTTGTTTCTAGAGATACCACATACATTCCTCATAAACACTGAAAAAAAAATTAAGCTGGTACTAACCTGGAGGCTTTATCCTCACTGACTTCCTTTCATAGTGATAGAACTATGCACACCACTGAGGATAAGAGTACCCATTAAAAAAATACCCGTTACATTTACCTCTTTAAGTACTTAGTGAACTTAGTGAACCTTATGAATTACAATAACGACCAACGCGACAACTCCACTGGTACAATAGTGGCATGACTGTTGTGGGAATAAACAATCACTCTTGGATGGCTTCTAAGCTCTCCTCTGAAGCTGCCCAAATGAACTTAGTGTTTATAACAACATGCATGAGACCCATGTAAGCTCAAACCAGACAAAATTGCAGCACAGGAGACAGAAGTGTTTATGAAGTCTCAACCCTAGCTGAGGAGCTATTGGTAATTAATAGTTGCAAGCTATGGAGATGGTTTTTCAATTAATAGAATTGGAATGGGTTCTAATGAATGGGTACACACAAAAAATATTTGGTCAGCACAAATTTGACCAGATGCGTCCTTAAATAAGTTCTAAGTTGGAGAGGTAGGGGAGAGAGTGAATCTGGGAGGAGTTAGGTCAGGGAGGTGAATATGATCAAAATTTATATGAACATCTCAAACAAATATTAAAAATGTTTTAAGTGAGCACATAACGTTGGAAATGTAATGAGGCACATATATAGGAGGAGTTAATGGGAGGTGAATATTGTGGAAATGTAATGTATGAGATTCTCAAGGAATTAATAAAATACATAATAATTTTTTGTTTTAAAAAGTTATGTAAAAATGCATTCTGAGCCATAGAAGCTGGAGAAGAGGAAAAGATTGGAATCTGAGCTTGTGAAGAGAGTGATGGAGGAAGCACCACAATTTCAGCCCAGTAAAATAAGCCAGGTTTCTGGTCTCCAGAAGTACAACAGAAAAAATAACTTTTGTAGTATGAAATTGTTATTAACATCATAGTATCACATACAAGAATACAAAGATTAATAAATACATCTTGAAATAATGAAATGACAGGTGGTAATGACTCATTAAACATTTCATTCTCTGTAAGATGCTGAGGTTCTTACACACCTTAAAGTATGTGAGAATGTAAACTAATGCATGGTATGTTCTTTCTATTAAAACATTTAAAAGGTCCTTTGAAAATGTATTCATTCATTTAATTTTATGGGCATGAGTGTTTCCCTGCATGTATTTATGCACATCATCTGTGTGCCTCATGTCCTCAGAGATTCTTGACTCTAGTAACCATGTACATCCTGGGAACTGAACCTGGGTCTTCTGTTAGAGCAGCAAATGCTAGTTATCACTGAACCATCATCCCAGCTCCTTAAAAGCTGCTTTGGTGGAAAAAAAATATTTCAATATGTTAATAGTGATTACATATATTTACCCAGGGATTTAATTTATATTTATTCTGGTTCTTTCATTTGCCTTTGGTTGGTACACATTATTGCCCTGAGCAACAAAGGCATAGCTCAGTTTCATTCCCTAAAAGATCCTCAAGCGTTCTTTGCTCTTAGGAGCTCCATTCAGGCCAAAAATAAGAGTCAAGGCCTTACTGCAGAAAATAATTACAGGAGGAAACAGTATGAATCAGAGTTTGACTTTTAAATTTTTTTTTTCTTGGTGTTTTCAAGACAGGGTTTCTCTGTGTAACCTTGGCCATCCTGGACATGCTTTGTAGACCAGGCTGGCTTGAACTTACAGAGAATACCCTGCCTCTGCCTCCTCCAGTGCTGGGATTACAGATGTGCACCACTGTGCCTGGCTTAAAGACATTTTTAACAGACTTTTAGCAAAGAGTCAAATAGAGAGAGCACAACCCAAGGAAAGAAAAATAAATACCCATATAAAGATCTGAGATTCTGAAGGCAGAATCTCAAGTGTCTTTACAAATAGTATATATAGGGAGTTTGTGTCTTTCAGGTTACATCTCTGATAGATGTGAAGAACCCCTCTCCTTTTAACCATAACACAGAGTGTATGTTACAAAAAGGTTATACTAGTTTGCACTCCCACCAACAAGGAGTGTTCCCTTTCTCCACATCCTCACTAGCATGCACTGTCACTAGTATTTTTTATCTTAGCCATTCTGATTGGTGTAAGATGGTATCTCAGATTTGTTTTGATTTGAATTTCTGATGACTAAGGACATTGAGCATTTCTTTAAGTGCTTGGGAGAGAGCTAACCGCTGACACTATTAATGATATTCTGCTGTGCTTGAACACAGGAACCTAGCATAACTGTCCCCTGAAAGGCTCCACCCAGGGGCAGATCAAAACAGATGCTGAGACTCATAGCCACACATTGGGTAAAGCAGAAGGAGACCTGTAGAAGAGTCTGGGAAAGGATAGAAGGAAGAGGACAGGAGCTCCACAAGAAGACCAACGAAGGCAACTAACAAGGGCCTATGGGGGGGCCCTATGGAGGAAATTGAAGCATCAACCAAGGACTATGCATGGACTGGACCTAGTTCCCCTACACAGATGCAGCTGATCTTCATTTGGGTTTCCTTGTAAAGGGAGTGGGCACTCTCTGTGATATGAACCCTGTTACCTACTTTTCAATCACTTCCCCTTGGTGGGGCTACTTTCCCCAGTAACAGGAGAAGAAGATGCATTCAGTCCTGATGGGACTTGCTGTGCTACAGTGGGTTAGTGATGGAGCTTCTCTTTTCTGAGGAGAAGGGAAGGGAGGATAGGCAAATTTGTGTGTAAGGATGGGACCAAGAGAAGAGGATGGAGGGGGCAACTATCAGGATGTAAAGTGAATAATAATAATAATAATAATAATAATAATAATAATAATGGCTATACTGAAGAACTCCTTTCTATGTAGAAGGTTGTATGGTGGATTCATGGGAGGTATTCTTAAGATACAGAAATGAGAAAGAAGTGCTATAAACTCAACTGTATGTATCATTTTAGTCCTGAGTGTGCATAAGATTTCTTTTGGAAAAAAATATATTCTGTCTCCATGGGCAATTTAGGATTTATTAGTGCTATAAAATGTTTTTGCCTATCTCAGTAGAATAAGCAGGACAGATCTTTTAAGAGTAGAGCCATTTTCCTCCCAGCATGATTTTCAGTCCATACCACCAACATTTTCCCTATCTTTGTATCCTACCTCAAGATAAATTAATATGTTAACCTCATAATAATTGGCTTCTTTTGATTATGTATGTTTTTCTTTTAATTTGAGGGCATCCTACTGGTTAGACTTTATTAGATTAGAATAAATTTCTGAAAAATTCTAGAAGTTTACCATTGTCACAAAACTATAAACTATGTTATTAATTTTTATATATAAATGTTTTGTTCATTTAATTATATTTGTACATGACTATATACAAAAAGGCTCATTATCCTATAAGACAAGTGGTTGTTTTTGCTTATGTACATATATTATGACATGTAGAGTAATTTCTTACACTTAGTAAGTCTTTAGTAGAAATTTTTGATTAACTGAGTGAATCTAGTAGCTATAAATTTATTCTTTATTGTCTAAGTAAGGAAGAAATTATTATGTGTGAATGTGTGTATGCAAATATCCCGTAGTTAGTTTTAGCTGTCAAGTTGACACAACCTAAATTTAGCGGAGAAGAGAGTCTCAATTAAGAGACCGCCCAGATCAAAATGTTCTGTAGGAATACCTGTGAGAAACTGGCTTGATTGTTAATTGTTGTGGGAGGGCCCAGACCACTGCGGATTGCACAATTCCCTGAGCAGGTGGTTTTGGCAACATAAGACAGCTAGCTAAGCATGAGTCAGTAATGTTCCTCCATGTGTTCTGCTTCAAGTTCTTGTTTGAGTTCCTGCCTCAGCCTTCAATGATGACCTGGAACCTGGGAATGTAAGCCAAGTCAATCTTTTTCTCCACTAAACTGTTTAACAGGCCAAAGTCTGTTATCAGTAGATATAAAATGTGACCAGAAATTGGTTCCAGAAGTGGGGTGCTGTTATGATTACCTGACCACGTGTCTTTCATGCCTTTTATTTCTTTTTTATTTTATTTATTTATTTATTTATTTATTTATTTATTTAATGATTGTGGGGTGTTTTGAAACTTTGATCTGGGAAAGCCATTAAGTGCTCAGTACTAAACGGCCATTCTGTAGAAATTAGAAAATAAGAATTCTGAGGGAAATGGACACAATAGAAGCTTGAACTGTGGAATCTTAGAGGTAAGCAAAGACTATTGACATTTAAAATAGTGCCCATTTTGTGTTATTTTGGATTAATAATCTGTGCTTATCAGCTAAGGCTAAAGAATAAGCTGTGATTAATAAGAATAATGGACACTGGTTCTAAATTGATACTGACTCTCAGGAACCAGAATAGGCATATGACACTCTAATTAAAGTAGGGGCTTATGCATTTTAGGTGATTAATGATGTTTTAGATAAAGTCTGACTTATAATAGTGTCAATGGGTCCCTGAACTCATCTTATGGCTATTTCTCCAGCTCTAAAATGTATAGTTGGAATAGATATGCTTGGAAGTTGGCAAATCTCCACAGGTAATAATAGCAAGGGCTATTATTCTTGGAATAGCCAAATGGAAGCCATTGGAGTTGCCTTTGCCAAAGAGACTAGAGAAACAAACATATTATATGTTATATAAAGAAGTTGGGCTTTATTGCTTCTTCCATAAGGTATTATAGTGTCCACTATATTAGCAACCATATGAAAATTTGATCAAAAGATCAGAAGGTAGTAGTTGCTTTGGACTTATTCAATGAACGCATCATTGAATGAAATATTCTATGCTTCCGTGAACAGAGTTAATTCACGAAGGGGAGAACAGGTTGCATTAAATCTTGCCCAAATTTTGCAAGCAGTACAATATTTGTACAACTGCAAACTCAGGAGGTACCTGTGGAAAGAGTGGGGGAATAGAAGGAGCCAAAGCAGAAAGGAACTCTATAAGAACACCAACAGAGCCAATAAAATCTGGGCCCATGGGCCACTGAAGAGACTGATGAGCCAACCAAGGACCGTGCATGGAAAGTACCTACATGCTCAGACGTAACCATGTAGCCGATAGGCAGCTCATTCTCCATGTGAGTTCTCTAATAAGAGGAACAGAGGCTGTCTCTGACATGAACTGTGTTGCCTGCTCTTTGATCACCTTTCTCTCTGGTGGGAGAGTTTGCCAGGCCACAGAGGAAGAAGATGCAGGCAGTCTTAATGAGACTTGACAGGCTAGGATCAGATCTAAGGTAGGGGAGGAGGGCTCCTCCTTTCTGAGAAATAGGGGAGGAGAATAGGAGAGAAGAAGGCAGTAAGGTGGGACCAGAAGGAGGCTAAGGATAGGTTTACAATTTGGATGTAAAGTGAATAAATTATAAAAAAATAAATTTAAATTAAAAAATAAAATCTAAATTAAAAAAGCTAATTCACATCTTGAGAACTATTTTCCTCTTTCCATGCCCTACCTCTTGTTTATTCAGTGTTCTTTGCTCTATTATCACAGCCATTTTTCCCTACAGATTGACAGTAATGCCCTTCTCTGCACTATTCCAGACATTCACAGACCTCACTTTTCAGCTTTCTACAGTTGCATTGGTCTTATCCATTTCCTGAACTAAGTCAGTAGCAGAATTCTATGAAACCTGGATGATACTTAGTGTAGATAACTACTCTTCTATGGCAAAAAGATGGCTGTGAAAAATGAAAAACAGAGTTCAGGTGAGGGTCATTACAATGACTGTTAACAAAGTTAACTTGAAAATATTAACCATTTTTTCTTTGAAAATAGCAAACACATTAAGCAGAATAAACAGTGTGCAGGATCACTATAAAAAGAAAAGGCACATCCCTTTGAATTAAGTGGAAGCTTAGAGATTTTTGTTGTTTCCTACAGCCAGAGTTGCTTTAAACTTATGTCTTATATTCTAATAATTAATTACGTTAGTATACAAAGAAGAAGCATTTCTATCATTTATGAAAAATATTAAGAGCATATAACTTAAGAATCATTTTCAGGTTAATCTGAAAATAACCACATTATTTAAAGATATCAATTCCTTCAGCTTGATCAACATACTCATTAAGTTTATAATCAAAATCTCTATAATTCGATTTTACATTTTGCTACAACAGTTAAAAAAGACAGGGAACATTAACTGATAAGAAAATAATAAGAGGGCAGGTATGACTTCACAAAGAACATGCTTGTCACCTAGCCTGACAACCTGTGCTGGACCCACAGAGACCAAATGAAAGAAGGAAAGACACAACTCCCAAAAGTTGTCCTCTGAACTTCACACATGCATCATGGTGTGTGCACAGACACACACACATACATAAAACCATAAATGATATAAAAAGAAAAACTGATGGGAAGTTTTTAAAAAAGCATATTTTCTTGGAGCTATTGTAACTAAACTGCTCAGGTTTTAGAGTGGACATAGAGTGGAATATGCCTCTATCTTGAAAGGGAGAGGCAGACAGATTTCTATAATTTCCAGGCCAGGCTCGTATACATATTGAGTTTTAGGACATTCAGAGTTACATAGAGATACCATGCCTGAATAAACAAATAAGTAAATAAATGTGTGTGTGTGTGTGTGGAGAGAGAGAGAGAGAGAGAGAGAGAGAGAGAGAGAGAGAGAGAGAGTCTGGTTTTGGAATACTGACCAGTCAAGTAGATTAATGTCACAGAACAGGGAACACAGAAATTGATTTTTAAGCTTCTGTGAGCACATGAAAAATATGGCATTTCAGTTCACTGGGGTAAACACAGATTAAAAAATAAATCATGTTAGTTCAATTGCATATTGAGTTTGGAAAAATAAATGTTGCTAACATCTGATTTTAAGCTAAGAAAAAGAACTTTAAGCTGATAATTAGATAATATGCTCTCAATGCAAGCCAAAGAAGAAAACTGCTTATAAATATATAGTTAAAATGCGTCAAGTGTCTACATAATTTGAGTGTGAGGATTTATAAAACTGTTCTTAATTTGCAGTGTTGCTCAGTGATAGAGTGTTCCTAAACACTCACAAGACCTTTGATTTTATCCTCTGTTCAATAAACAAATACTTTTTAAACTTTTAATAATGTATTAATATATTATAATAATATATAAGTAATATATTAGAATGTTAAAATCAGTCAAAATGTCCTAAAGACATAAAAATCAAACTCAAGTGACTAATATGCACTGAAATGCTAAATTGGTGATCTGTTTCATGAACATTTTTTGATGGAGTCACTCAGGACTCTGATTCAATGAAGGCTCCATGTTGGATCAGTGTTCTAATGTCACAGGTTCAATCTCACAACGCTTTTTGAACCAAGTATGCTGTCATTTCATCTTGCACTTAAATCTGCAAGTGATATAACCAGTGCCAGCCTTTCATATAGACTATGAAATACAAATTAAATCCTGATTTTAAAAATCAAATGCTGATGTTATAGCATCAAGAGTGTAGTTAAGGTAAATTATGCCCTTTATTCAACTAGTTTCAGACACTTTGGCATCAGTTATCAAAATTCAAAACCAATGATTTTCACCTAGAACTTTTAAAGAATAGATATACGTTATTATTGAAAAAAATACGTAAATATAAGGATATTAATAAGAATATTGTTCATGATGGCAGAAGCATAATCGTAAACTATAAAAATTGATTATGAATTGAAGGATATTTACAAATCTATATATCAGCCTTAAAAATAAAATACTACATAAGTTACTTCTACCTGTCATACATACACAGAAAATGTAATATATAATGGATATGAAAAGAGATCTACAATTGATTTTTTATTTTTTTTCTTTATTAATTACACTTTACTCACTTTGTATCCCCCCCGTGGTTTCCTCCCTCCTCCCGTCCCAATCCCTCCCTTCTTCCACCCTCTGCCTACATGCCCCTCCCCAAGTCCACAGATAGGGGAGGACTTCTTTTTCTTCCTTCTGACTACAATTGACTTTAAAGCAAAAAAGCAAGCTAACACAAGTAGAAGAAATGTTTTCGAGCTTGTAGAAACCTTTTTACACTTATGTATAAAAATGTCTTGCAAGGAAAACACAAAGACATATTTTTCTCTGAAACTGCAGAACGTTTTCAATTTTATTATATTTTAACATAGTTGTTCACCTAAAATAAACCTTTACTTCCATTATAATGAAAAAGAGTTAAATGAATAATTGTGGAAAATAGTTGTACAAAACATGTAATCTTGCTTTAAAAGTTTAATAAATATAAATAATACTATATTGTCATGTTACTATACACATGCAGGCTATATAAGTAAAAATAAGAAAGTAGGAAGAAAAGGGGTACTGACACTACAGATAAGCTGAGAATGGTGGCAATTCTAGCTACTTAGGAGGGTAGGGCAGTTGAAAGCCAAGCCTGGATAGCTTTCCAAAACTTGGCTTTACATTTGTTTGTTTGTTTGTTTGTTTGTTTGTTCTATGTGTTTGTGTGTGTGCTGTATAAAAATATGCTACATATCTATAAGGCATGGTTATGAGCTTCTAACATAGGTGATGGGAACCAAACTTGGATCTTCTACACGAGAAGCAAGTGCTGATCCATTATTTTAACCCAAGACCCTGTTTCAAAATATAAAGAAGAGGGCTGTCAAACTGGCTTAGCGATTAATATCACTTACTTCACTTCAGAAGACCTAAGTTTGACTTCCTACACCCCCATGGAGGCTCATAACCATCTGTAACTCCAGTCTTAGGAGATCTGATACCCTCTTCTGGTTTCTACAAGAACTCGTGCATGTAGTGCAAAATTGTACATGCAGGCAAACACCCTAATATATAAAGTAAAAATAAATACCTCTTTAAACAAAAGCAATTAAAACTTTATATAAAGAAGAGTGTAATTTGGCAGTAGACTGCTACTCTAGGATTTACAGGGCAATGGGTTCAATCTCCAGTACTGGGAAAAATAAAGAAAATTCAATTCTAACATTGATACTTAGAAAAATACAGGTTAAATCTGGCTTTTGAAAATTATAACAGTAGACTATATAAAGATTTTGAGAAACAAAAACTGTTAGGTTGCATACTATCATAGAATAGAAATCTTAGGTACTATGTCTGAGCCAGAGTGAAGAATAACCCTTGCTATGAAAGATAACTTATTTGAATTTAAACTAATTAAAAAGAGAGGAAATTGTACCACAGTTAATGAACTGCAAAAGATTTTAGTCTTTCATCTAAAAAAAGAACACACAGAATGTAGCTAATCCAGATGATGGATTAGAGTCTGAGTCAGTTCTCCATGTTGATTAAAATAAATACATAATCTCCAATAAATTGCTTCTTGATACCAGTTTAAGTTGTTTTACTTAAAAGTAAATAGTAAGTAAATGATTCTAAATGGAGAAAAATAAGAGCCATCTAAGGTAGATGTGGAACCACCTGCATCTCTCTGAAGTTGATGATTAGAGACACAAGTGTCTGATGTAAAAACATCAGATTTCTGTCATCATCTTTGATTTGAAAGGGATTATTAGGGGTAATCCAGGAATATATGATAGTTATTATGGAAAGATACCACAATGTAAACTGTAGCTGTATATTTTTAATTTACTATTATTATCCTAAATGAATATAGCAATGCACTGTTACTAATGACATATTGCTAGATCTTCAGATCAGTGTATCCTTTAAAACTCATCAGAAAAGCATCTTCTTGCAGTAGATGGTATTTAATGCAGAGACCTGCAATTGGACAAGGGCAAGAAAGTGAGAAATTTCAGAGCACTCTTGCCAAAATGGAGTGTCTCAATTACACCCTCCTCACAGGGTTCAATGGTCTATGCAGAAGAGGTGGAAAGAGTGTAAAAGACAATGGTGGTAGAAGACTTGATGATTTCAAGAAAACAACATTTTCAGGATACAACTATGGACATATGACCTCAGAGACACTGTGACTGCATATACAAGCTCAAGCCAGACAAAATCCCAGAATTGAGGGATGGAATGTGGATACAAAATCTCACTCCTAGCCAAGAAGTTATTTGCAAGTAATAGTTGCTAGGGAAGATGCTAGGGAAGGAGGGTGAAGGAAAGAGAAGAGGGAAGGAGAAAGACATATAAGGCTTTATGTTTATAAGAGAGTGACAAGGTCCTCTTGGCTGTACCATGTAAAACCAGAGTCAATACTGGGAGAAATAAGACATTATTTTATTCTAGAAAAAAAAAAAGATAATGACTTGCTTTTGGATTTTCTAGTAAAATTCACAAGAACAAAGCAGCTTTAAAGTATATTTTTAATGTAAACCCACCTTAATTATTGATGCATTGGTTGTAGGAGTGGCTAGAATAAGACATAGAAAACCTCTTGGTATAGTCCATAAAGATCACATAACTGTACTGGCTAGTTTTATGTCAATTTGACACAGCTAGAGTCGCCAGAGAAGAGAGAGCCTCAATTGGAAAAAAAAAAATCCTCTATAAGATTGGGCTGTACACAAGGCTGTAGAATATTTTATGTATTAGTGATTGATATGGGAGGGCCATGCCTATTGTGGGTAGTAGCATATCTGCACTGATGATTTGGGGTTCTATAAAAAAGTAGACTGAGCAAGTCATGAAGAGCAAGCCAGTAAGCAGCAATCCTCCATGGCCTCTGCATCAGCTTCTGCCTACTGGTTCCTGCCCTGTTTGAGTTGACTCTCTTTGAAGATGAACTGTGATCTGGAAGAATTGGAAGCTGAATAAATGCTTTCCTCCTCAACTTGCGTTTGGTCATGGTGTTTCATCACAGCAATAGTACCCTGATCAAGACAATACCTATCTGATATTTTCTCATTTCCTTGTAAGTTATGGAAAATTGGGGATTAACTCAGCGATAGAAGCTTGAAAATGAGCTAGGTCTAACCATAGTGTTGGAATAGAACTTGCTCTCAGGAGATAGAAGATATGCATTTGATAATGTAGAATGCACAACTGCAAGGAAAGAGAAGACTGTCAGATACTGAGATGGACACATTTGCCTTCCCTAAAAGGAGACAGAGAGATGGTCAATAGATTCTGAATATGCTTCACAGGAAAATAGTCTTTGACTTTTCAGTCCTTGTTGAGGAGACAGCTCATCTCAGAGTATCTAAGATGCCAAGCTGGTAACTAAGAGAGGGATCTCATTCCACAAGGGGATAAGCAGTGGCTTGGCCCTTTGAAATCACAGGAGAGAAGAAAACTAAGACACTTTATTTCAAAATCATAGCAAGAGCAATAGGCAAAAATGCTTAGTGTCAGAGTTCTGGCTAGAAGGGGTTAAGCCAATATTTTCCTAGGATTTGCTGGCCTATTTGTGGATGGATAAGAAACATGCATGGGTAAAGGAGAAGGTGAAAAATCCGTAATATGTAAAGTCTTTGGAATATGACCATAAACAACAGAATAACTTAACTACAGAAACCTGAAACATAAATATATGTGCTTCATCTCTTAAGTTGCAGAGGACAATCACACACATCTCTTATAGTAGCAGTGCTTGGCTAAGCCTTTTCCAAGTTTCAACTGTGAATCCTAGGCTAATGTTCAGAACTGAATATGTGTAACTCCAAATCAATAGTCAAAACTAGCTGTAGAAAGCAGAATTTTCTTTGGGCCAAACAAAGAACCATAATTAATGAGTGCTATTTATTATATTTTGTCTCTGGAAGAAAAAGGAATTATTAAACATGAAGTTCATTAATCTTTTTGTTTGCCACAGTCATCCTCTTAGCTCCATGTATCAATTAAAACATTAAACTTGGCTTCTTCTATTCTAGAAAAATGGGATTACTCCTTAAGACAGCCAGGAACTTTCCATCCTCCAATTTCTTCAATTTGTACCTTTTCATGGTCACTTAGGAGATAAAATTGGTATTGGGTGTTCTGTTCAGAGATGGAGGGGTCACGCTAAGAAACAACTGTGAGTAGGAGCATCACAGAATACTGTATTCAAGGTGCTTTTATTTTCATTTCATTCTGTTTTTGTGTAAAGAGCCAAAAAATATTCCTAATAATCAAGATTAAAAACAAACTATATCAAAAGGTGTGGTATACAAAATGAAAAATGCCTTCTGTAATGAGAACACTAGTCTCTAAGTTCATCTGAGGTAAGGTTCAAACAGGGTCAGATACTTCATACTTTCCCTGTGATGGGTATAAATACAACCAGCTTGGTGTATATTTTTCCTTGATATTATATGTAAATGGCAAATAGGTATATTAATAGCTGCTAAATAAGCAAATGCCATTTAAGCTGCAAGGACAGACTTTTGGAAAATATTCACTATTAGAAATGTGAAACCTGTCTTTCACATCCTCTGTTTTGAATTTAAGAAAATAAGCACTCTATTGTAAAAGGTAAAATTATGAGGTAAAACATCAGTGAATTGCCAAGTAAAGGATGTTTATTAAACAGATGTTAGAAATTAAAACTACAGTAAGGATGCTATAAAAATATTACTCAAAAGCTTTAGTAAACCAAGCCAAGAGGAATTAAAGCAAAAGGCTAATGAATGTCTATGATAGCTTTTAAAGTTGGTATAATGGAAGTTGAGTTAAATATAATAAACAGGTTTTGAAAAAAATGCAAAATTAATTTTTATGATAGAATACAATGTATGTAAAGCATAATTGTAGGGTGGACAAGATGGTTCAGCAAAAGGAGCCCTAAGACTTGAGTTTCTTCCAAGGATGAGAACCATCCTCTGTTCTGTACTTGTGTGCACAAATGAACACACTGTAAGTTGGCAATAGTACACAAAATAACAATAATAATCTGGGTCTCATATTCCAGTTATAATAACTTCTTAAAGTGCAATAGGAAGTGATCAAAGATGAAAGGTACAAAGCTATATGACACTGACATTCTAATTGTATTAGGTGTTATCACAACATTGTTTAAAACCTGTGAAACTGACCATTGTAGTTCACTTTTAATTTATATACTTCATTAATGTTTTTAATTAATTAGTTAATTAATTAATTAGTGTGTATGGGACTTTTGCCTGTATGTCTGGTACCTATGGAGGCAGATAATGAGGCTGTCAGATCATCCAGGACTACAGTTACAGATGGTTGTGAGCTGTCATGTGGGTATTGGGAATTTAGTTTGCATCCTCTGAAAGAGCCCCTAGTGCTCTTAAGCACCAAGTCATCATGTCAGTCCTTTTTCTTACTGTTTAAATATAAGATTCACAAGCAAAGGGTGCTGATAAAACTGTAGTTCATTGAGAACCAGATGTGAAAAAGAAAGAATAACAAGAAGCTTCAAAAACAATTTGATCCATACATGGTCCTTGGTTGGAGAAACGGTCTCAGAAAAGACCCCTGTGCCCAGATATATTTGGTCCTTGTGGAGCTCCTGTCCTCTCCAGGTCATATTAACTCCCCCTTCTTTCATGTGATTCCCTGCACTCTGCCGAAGGTTTGGTTATGAGTCTTAGTATCTGCTTTGATACTCTGCTAGGTAGAGTCTTTCAGGGGCCCTCTGCAGTAGGCTCCTAGCCTGTTACTTGTTTTCTCCTATGTCCAATGGACATCCCATTTGTCTTTCTAACTGAGGGTTGATCATCTTACCCTGGGTCCTCTTTCTTGTTTATCTTCTTTAGGTATATAGATTTCATTATGTTTATCATATCTTATAGGTCTAAATAAGTGAGTATATACCATGTGTGTCTTTCTCCTTCTGGGATACTTCACTCAGAATGATCTTTTTTAGATCCCACCATTTGCCTGCAAATTTCATGATTTCCTCTTTTTTGATTCCTGAGTAGTACTCCATTGTGTAAAAATACCACAGTTTCTGTATCCATTCTTCCATTGATCTAGAACCCCTGCTCGGATGTAGCCTGTGGTAGCTTAGTAACCAATTGGTTTCCCATGGTAAGGAGAACAGGGACTATTTCTGACAGGAACTCAATGGCAGGTACTTTGACCTCCCAAGGAAGGAGCAGCCTTGCTAGGCCACAGAAGAGGACTTTGCAGCCAGTCCTGAAGATAAAACAGGGTCAGATGAAAGGGGAGGAAGTCCTCCCCAATCAGTGGGCTTGGAAAGGGGCAGGGAAGAGATGACAGACGGAGGGTAGGATTGGGAGGGAATGAGGGAGTGGGATACCGCTGAGATACAGAGTTAATAAAATTTAAGCAAAAATAAAAAATAAAAAAAGACATAGTGGAGGAAAATTACAAAGTTCTAGACAGCCCACTGAAACCCTTCTCTGTTTGCATCTGATCCCATTTTTTTTAGAAAATTATAAAAACCAAAAATAGTATTAGAAATGTTTATTCAATATAATTGTTACAATCCTGTATTTAGTTCTCCTTTTCACACATTAAGAAACTGAGAACTTTTGTGATAGCTATGGATAAAACCCATCAAAACAACAGAACCAATAGGATCAATAAAGTAACATGAGTTTTTCTTAGGAAAAAAAAAAACAATTTGAAACAGAATCAATTATAACAAACTATTAGAGTAAATTAGGCTTTTTAATTTTAAAAAATTTTTAAAATTTAAAATCCATCCTAATGTAGGAGACAGAACCTGTCTAATACGTTGTTTGTTTTAAGAGAAATTCCTAAGATAAAATGACCTAGAAGAGCACATGGAAAAAA